>NC_056729.1:717662405-717794033 GCF_019279795.1 Protopterus annectens
TTGGGGTGGTAGGTTGGGTAGGAAGTCAGACAAAACAGACAAGACAGTATACAGGGGGAGTATATGACACATGTGGGGGGTAAACACCTTGGACAGGGAGGGGTGTTTGGAAATTGAAAGCCCATGAATCCCCAAATGGAAACAGTGGGACTGAGGTCCCCACCCATGGGAGTCACTACTGCACCTTCACAACCCTGAAAGTGGCTCTGCTGAGGGCTGAGCAGGAGGGGCAGGCTGACCCTCTAATTGCGCCATGAGGCCCTCAAGCTGGCATAGCAGATCTCCAAACTCCTTTTGGAACTCACTATACATCAATCCCCGGACCTGGCTTCCGGTGATGGTATCCTGTCTGCGCCCACTCCTGGGGGGGGGTGTCGAGCCCCATCCCCTGAGCTGGTTCCACCTGAAGATGGTGCAGGACCAGCGGATGAGGAGGTCCTGGGGTGGGTTCAAGATGTGCTGGGGCCCAGCGCCATGGCCAGATAAGGTGGGAGGGGTGGGTCCGCTGGGACCGGCCTTCCCAAATGTGTTATGGTGTTGCAGTTTTAGAACATATGTGGGTTAGTAATAGTCAACACAATCCAAGATTAGTTATAACAGCATGCATAGATATTCCCATTAACCCATAATGACAGATTTTGAACAGTTGCATAGTAAACAGAACACATGCATATATGGAACCACAGTGGGCCTTACAATGGTATGCAGGTTACATTGATAGCAAGAGGCCACTAGTGATAGTATTTCAACATGGAACATTAATAGAAGCGCATTTCAATATTTGTTGAACAACAGGACATATGTCCCAACAGTAGGTTTTGTGTAAAACATACTCATTGATTTGTGTGTTTAGATTATTGTTGCAGATATGGTGGTGGGGGGTGTCAATTAACTTGTATATCCTTGCAGTACTCACAACTTTAATGATCACTGTTCTAATCATTACTTTACAGGTATTATTACAATACCGTATGGCCTTGATTTGGCCAGTGGTATGTTTGTACACAGTGTATAATTCAACTGTCTTATAGCTACTTTCTACTTCTTTTACCTGGAAGACCTTGTGTGGGGAATGTTTGTTAACACTACCTGACTGTTTCCACACATATTCCACAAATCCTAGTTAAAATATCCATACTGCTTACTACCACTCCCGGGATTCGAACCATGACTGTATCTGCTAAAAATGCAAAAATTTGTGTTGTATCAGACTGTGCTATTGAGAAATTGCTGTCTCTTTTTTTAGTGTTTTCTTTCTCTCTTGGTTGTACAATCTGACCTTGTAATTACAGCATTCTTGTACAGACATTCCTTGACATATTTTTTATGTAGCACTGTGTAGGAAACAGTGGTTAACACAACATTACTATTTAGATATCAGGTCATAGTGAATGCAACATGTCAAACCATACAATACCAAAGTAAATGCAACCAGTCCAGGATTAAGACCTTTATCGCCAGGCAGTTACCGTTCTCTTACCTGGAAGCCTTGTGCGGGGAATGTTTATTAACACTATGTGACTGTTTCTTCACATATTCCCAAAATCCTAGTTAAAATTATGCATACAGCTTGCTACCACTCACGGGATTCAAACCATGGCTGTGTCTGCTAAAAGTACAACAACCTGTATATCATCAGCGCGAACTATTGAGAAACTGCTGTTTCATTCTTTAATGATTTCTGTCTAAGTCTCTCTTGGTTGTACAATTTGACTTTGTAATTACAGCAATCTTATACAAACATTCCTAGACATATTTTTTATGTAGCACATTGTGTGAAACAGTGGCTAACACAACATTACTATTCAAGTATCAGATCTTGGTGAATGCAACATGTCAGGCCATACAGTACCAGAGAAAACACAACCAGTCCAGGATTTAGAACTTTATTGCCAGGTAGTTACACTTTTATTTAAATATGACCTATATGGGACTATTACTATATATTGTCTGGATTATTCAGTGGAAACCATACACATTTTTAATAATGCCAGGTGACATTTTACTCCTTTATATTTATTTGGTATGACTCCTACAAGCAGGATTGTTACTCACCAGCCTCGCGATGCAGCCTTTGCATCCTGCAGGCATGGGCTTCCTGGTTCACAGCCCGCTCATCAGCAGCTGTAATGAAAATAGAGAAACATTTATGCATACCTATCCATCACATACACAGGCTGGACTTTTGTAAACAGTTATTGCTATGAATACTTACACACTGCTGGGACATTTCTCCTCTGTCTTGCTTCCTGGACCCACTGTTCCAAGAGCACCCTCTTCCTGTGTTTCAAGTCGGCATAGTTTTGCCAGGCCTCCTCACCAGTCTGAGGGATACCAGTGGCACTGGTGAGATCACGGGCGAGACTTTTCCAGGCTTCCGCTTTATATTGTGAGCCCTGGTACTGGTCCTGCAGCAGTCTCACATCATGTTTTTTTACCAGGAGTCCTACCATGACCTTGGGCTCATGTATGCCCCAGTGGTGCGCCCGAAAGCACATGCCTTCTCTAACACCTGCCATACTGCTTGCTGTGAAGAGCTACAACCAGTTATGAGCTGGATTCCCACCTGCAGGGTTTAAATATGGCTGATTTCCTACCCTTTTCCATGATTGACGGTTTGGAAAATGCTGAGCTAACCTAGGCTATGGGTAATCCTGCTTAGCTAAGGTTGTCAGTGCTTAAAGGGGCAGGTTCAGCATTGCTTACCAATGGGCAAATCGACTTAGCTGGTCTGTTCATTGCTTGTACACAATGCTTACACCTGGTCAACATAGCTGTGCAATACTTAGCATTGCTTATGTTTTATTATATTGGACTACCACCTTTATGGGATTGATTCATCATTCATTACATAATATATTTATTTACCTTCCCTGACATCCCCCAATGTGCTGTAATTAATTTAGTCTTGTGTGACTATACTTTATGGGGCACTTCTGTTTATATGGGGGTTTCACTACTTTATTACACTGACACCTCACATCTGGACCTAATACACTACTCTGGTTGAGACAAATAAGTTATTTGCTACATAAATATACAAATAAATGAAAATTGTAATGTTTACACATACAAAATGGAAAGGGCTTTGATGAGGCTCAAACTGTGAATGACTACATGCAAGGCACACACACTCACTGGTACACTATCAGCAATGCTGGACGTTTATTGCTTTTTAACTTATCCTGCCATTTCAGCTGGGCTAAGCGTAACCAAGCAATGGGCACGTCCATGCAGCTACACTTAAACTTTATTGCATATGTCAAAAAAAATGTATTTGTTGTGTTTTTTAATTTGTGCCCTTCAGAATATCCATGGTAATGCTGCACCTGTTATTCTATCAACTTTATGGCTTTGTAGGAATGATTGTCCCTTATGGCTTTGTTCGGATTTCTTACCCTGATGGTTTGGGGGGGGTGTTACGAGTGTTCTCACTTGTTTTAAATTGCCGTACAGCAATTCTAGTGTGCAGGGGGCATGTGTATTGTGAGAGCACTGCTCGCATACATGCCCTCTGCACTCATACACAGAACTGTGTCCCTTTTGCAGCATGGCAGCACGCCTTCATGAATATGCATGGTGCTCTGCTGTGCTGCAGGGGGAACGGTCCCTTCCATGCAGGAATAAGCTTTTCCTGCACAAACGTTTACTGAATCCCGACGATAATCTTTTATAAAATTTAGATTCTTTGTCTCATTACCATTCATCATGATGTGATGACTGGAAATAACATCTCCAGGTACTTTAGCAATTTAGAGTAATGTGCTGCACAAAAAAAGAGAGCAATGTACTATAGAAGACTCATAATAAAGGTGTCACTTCAAAAGGCAACCTATTTTTACATAGAAAATAACATGGTGAGGAGCAAATTCCAAAAGGAGAAGTGCCATTTAATTTATGTAGGCACCACAGAGCTGTGAAACTGACTGCACATGCATTAGAAAACAAGCTGTATGGCCAGTCTGGTGGCATAGCTGGATAAAACCCAGACTAAGGCCCAGCTGGCCTAGGTTTAATTATCAGTTCAGGTGGCTGACTGAAAGGGAGGGGAGCAATGGGCATGCCCATCTATATATGGGTGGGTGGAATGTGCACAATTCCTCATGGTGATCCCTGGTGGAGAGTGGGGATGTTGCATTATGGGGTGTTGTCTGAGGAGGGAATGGTTGTGGGCCTGGCTGAGCTGCCACTGGGCAGAGTGATACTCTGCATGTCACTATTGCATTCCCACCCCTCATATGCAACTACCAAGGTAACAAGATAGGCCTAAGGTAAAAAAACCCTAGCTAACTGGTGGCAGTTGGACCACCAAGGGTGTTCTTATTTTCTGCAACTAGCCCCAGCTATTATCAAAGTAAGTCCGGGGATTATGGAGAATCCAACAGACCAGCCATGAATAGTTACAATGCCATAGGATGATGCACTTAAGCAAAAAGTGCTGAAAAAACTCTCAGACTTTAGAATGGACACTTTTAAACAGGGCAGTATCTTGCGAGCACCCAACCAGCACATTTAGAGAGAAATGCAATAAAAGACTTTATACCAGTAGAAGTTTTGTAAAAGTCCAGTTTTCTTTAACCGTGAACTATGCTTCATGGATTCAGTGGAGTGACAAGCAGCTCACACAATCCCAGTGTAACAGCTGCTCGGGTCTATTAGGAAGATTGGGCTTCTAAGGGGCAATCTCACAATGCCCTATCACTAGCAGCTGTATCCACAAAAGAAGCTACAAGATATGACCAGCCACACATCCACACTTTGGGCTGCAGAACTTTGATCTGATCTTTCTGAACTTTTAGAATATAAATCAGCTTTAAATTGTCAGAGGTCGCTGGTAGAATTCTAGATCCTCAGCTTAAATGATTCCCCCATTTAAAAGGAATTCTGACTGAATGATTTCATACTGGATAAGCATACCGAATTTATACAGTTTTCCAAATCATTCTTTATTATTACATTCATATAGTTTTAGCATGCATATGACATAAATGGTACTCGCGATGTTAGTAGTAAACTTCTATCACTGAGATGGAGGAAAATGGCTGCTGAAAATAAAGTGTAGGTTATAGCAAGAATGTGAATGTTTAGTGAATCTTTACAGTTTTAACTTTACAAGAAAGTCTTTGTTGTTCACATTTAAGCAGGATGGAGGTGAAAGAATTTGCTAGTTTAAATTAATTACTTTTAACACAAAGGCATTAGAAAGCAGACGAGATACAATATCTTTTATTGAACCAACATAGGTTTTGCAATTACTCAAGCTTTAAAGCTGGCAGGAACCCTTTGTCAGGAATTATTCAGTTACTGATATTAGACACAGTGCTTAAATATCCACTTGTGTCTAGAAAGGGAAGTAAATCATTTATTTCCAAATGGATAAAAAAGAAACTAGAAAAATACCAGTAAATAAGAATGGGTAGCTCAGATGTTTCAAATGACTTTACAGCTAAGTGAGACAGGCAATGCGTGTTCTCTGTGTGAGTGTGTGTGTGCGTGTGTGCATGTGTGCGTGTGTGCATGTGTGCGTGTGTGTGTGTGTGTGTGTGTGTGTGTGTGTGTGTGTGTGTGTGTGTGTGTGTGTGTGTGTGTGTGTTACTGTGTGAAACTGTAACTGTAGAAGTCCAGGTGTTGTACCACTATAAAAAAAAGCATGTTACATTGGAGTCAGCGCTCATTTAACAGTGCAGATAGCAGTTCAGAGAAGCTGTTCTGACATTTAATTCGACAGTAAATTACAATATCAGAGATATGCAGGGAGTTGAGTTAAATCCAGAGTAGGAAAATGAGAAGTTTTAATTTGTAATATCTGTCACTTTTTGTACAATAGATTTATTTATTTATTATTTCTTTAACATTTATTTACCAGAAAAGTCCGACTGTGACAGAGCCCATTTTCAGCAGAGGCCTGGGGAGATATGCTCCAGATGCATGTCTTTGGAATGTGGGATGAAACTGGAGCATCCAGAGGAAACCCATGCAAATGCAGGGAGGACATGCAGACTCTACACAGAAGGCACCCCAGCCGAGAATCCATCTGGAGAACCTCTTGCTGTGAGGTGACATCACTAACCACCGCTAACCTCTGCACCACTGCTCCACACAATAGATGTCTTAGTATGCATCTCAAAAACTTTTATTTATGTCAGATATACTGTATAGGTTCATAGGTTCATAGGAGGTTACTAGACTAATGGCCCTATATAGCCTTTACAAGCCTAGCCGTGTAATAACCCAAGTACCCTTACTGACCATAGTTAGATGGTTGCTGTTAGCAGAACGATTCTGTGATCAGCACTGAATTCCCCTGTCCATGAGGGACATAGGTGCCACCCTTGGGGTGAATATATGGTCATCCATCCAGTTGTCAAGGTTGCCCTTGATTAGGGTCATTGAGTAGCTCTGCTTCACAATGAGTGGGAGCTTATTCCAGAGGAGCAGCAATTGCTGGGAGATATATCTGTCTGTACAGCATGTTCTGTTAATGTCACAGGCTAGATTGATATCCCTGGAGTAAGTTATTCTTGTCCCATTTGATTTGTGGATGTGCAGCATTTCCATTAGGGCAGTGTCCAAAACTGCTCTGTAGGCCAGGCACAGGTCTCCTCTCAGCACCCTGTATAGTACAGAGTACAGTGACAGGGCTTTCAGTCTTTCCATGTATGTCATATTTTGGAGGTCCTGGATTCTCTTGGTTAGAAACCTCTGTGGTCTCTCCATTTGCTGCAGGTATGTGGTGAGGTACATACAGAAGGGAGCATTATATTCAATTAGTGGTCCGATAAGTGTAGAGTACAGCAGAGCTGTAACCTCCCTGGTCTTGGATGTGATGGCCTTATTTATGAGATACGCAATGTAGAATGCTTTCCTTACCACTATGGACACATGGTGATCGAAGTTTAGATTATCAACTTGTGTTCCCAAGTCTCATACCACTGAGTTTGAGCTTAGAGGGTTGTTATCTATATCATAATTAGCAGGGGCTACTTCTTTGCCAAAGGGGATAATGAGGCATTTTTTGCGCTAGGTTTTAGTGCATGAATTTGGCACCAGCCATTTGTCTGTATTAGCCCTTTCTGTAATACATTAACATCATTGGGGGACTCTGTGATTATGCCCAGTTTACAGTCATCTGAAAACATGGTAAGCCACAGGCCAACTACCTTTACCTGGACTTCAGAGAAATATATTCCAAACAGTAGAGGACCCAGCACAGATCCTTGTGGTACCCCATTGATAACTGGTCTACTGGTGGAGACTCACCAACTTTCAGAGTGTGCATTCTGTTGGTGAGCCAGTTTGTTACTCATCTAGTAATGTATGGGTTAATCACCAGTTGGGAGAGCTTCTCTATGATACCTGAATGAGGGATTGTGCCAAAGGCCTTTGCTAAATCAAGATAGGCAATATGCACTGTTTTGCCCTTATCCAGGGCTTTGGTGACATTCTTAAAGAAGTCCACTAGGTTTAATCAGCAGATCTACCATTGACAAAACCAAACTGGATTGAGTCAAGTGTTTGAAGTTCACATATGTCCTTGTGGATAAGGTCCATGATGATTCTTTCCATGGCATTGCAGATAAGACTGGTTAGGTTTATGGGTTGGTAATTCCCAATGTCAGTTAATGGACCCACTTTGTGCAAGGAGGTTACTGTTGCTGTTTTCCACTCTGTTAGTACAAAGCCAGCTCTCAGGCTATGGTAAAGAGAGTGTTGAGTGGTTCCACTACATCTTGTTTTAGATTGTTTAGTAAGCAGCCTGGGATGGTATCTTGTGCCACTTGGCCTTGGAAAGTGCTTGTATGACCTGCTGTTTGGAGATACCCAGTAGAGGACTGGTATCAGGAATGCTTTGGGGTATGTTTGGTGGAGACGATGGTGAAGGTATTGCCAAATCTGTTGGCCAGCAGGTTGGCAATTTTCTCAAGTTCAGTTTGAGTGGTACTGTCTACCATAAGTTCAGCACACAGCTGGGCATTCCCTTTTAGGTTTCAGATGTAGCTAAAGAATGCCTTGTGATTGTCTTTAGCTAGGGATGCTCATTTAGACTAATAGTTAGCCTTAGAGGACTTAACAAGACATCTGATTTGCTTGTTCACTCTGTGGAGAGTATTCTTCCTCTGTTGAATAAGTTATCTCCTGTTCTTAGAAATCAGTTTCTTTCTTTTGCTGTATAGCTTATTTGTACTTAGAGTCCACCAGGGTGGCTTGTTTTTTCAGAAGGGTGTTTTTTTCTTTTCAGGAAAACCTAGTTTTGTTCCTGTTGGGTACAGCCAAGTTGATGCATTTGTTTAAGTGGCTATATAGGGCATTTGTGGGGCTTTGAAACCTTTTATACTATTGGATAGTAGGCAATAGTTTGCTTTGGAGAAAATTTTCTGTTTTTTTACTCCTGTGGGGTGTCAGGTTTGATCTTTACTTCACACAAGATAAATTTGTGGTCTGCCCTTACCAGGAAGGGCAACACACAGAGGATAATGCAGCAACTGCCCCCCCCCCCCATGTTGATGAGCCTAGGTCCATAATATTTGAGTGCCCTGTGAGGGTGGGGACCAACTGTTCCAGGGCACTTGAATTAACAAAACACTTGTAGCATTCATGTTTGTGCTCATCTCCAGATCGATGGAAGTATAGTTGAAATCTCCTATGACCAAGGTGTTTGACTGTATACTGAGTGACTCAAGCAAGTCCAGATCAGCAGTTTGCTTCTCCTGGTTCATGGTAGGGGACCTGCAGCTAGCAATGATGTGGATTGGTATTTTACCTATAGTTAATTGGACCTGGAGTAGCTCAAAAGAGTTGTACTGTTTCACCAGTCTCAAAGTGTATTTGGATTTAATGAAGATGGATACACCTCCACCTCTGGTTCTTTCAAGCTCATTTTGGGGTCTGAACATGTGAAAGGCATTGTAGCCTTGTATGGCTGGAGTGCTCACAGTGGCCTTGAACCAAGTCTCAATGACTGCACAAACATCAGCATCTTCCAAGGTGAGGAGTACTTCCAGGGAGTGCAGTTTACTGTTTAAGCTCCTAGCATTAAGCAGCATGACCTTGAGATTGTCTTTATTGGATTTCTTTATGCCAGAAGTTTTATTGTTTGGACATTGCCTAAAAAAAGGCACTATGCGGGAGGCAAGAATCTTTGCCAGTATACAAAAGTGATGAAGAAACAGGTGAAAGCCACCTCTGGTAAAGCAACATGGACTGTCAACCACGTATTCCCAAGCAGACAGATACTGGATCCCTCTGGAGTGACACTAGAAGCTAAGCCAATTACTGAAATCAATCTTTTTTTGTATGTATTTTGACATCATCCTAGGTAAAGGTAGAATGCTGCTTAAGGTTAGAAACATACCTACCTAGGACACATAATCTGAAAGTTCAGTCATCTCTCTCTTCATATAGTCTAGAGAGGTACGTCTTAAGACATTCACACCAACATGTAGTATGACAGAGTCATAATGGTACTTGTTGCTAAGTGACTTGAGTATGTGTGTGATTTGATGGATCCTGGCATCTGACAGGCAACTGACTGTGACCTTCTCCTTGTTCAACCTGTGCTCAATAGTGAGGCATCTGTGTGTCTCACTATTGAGTTGCCTATGACAAAGACATTACATTTGAGGTGTTTTGCCTTAGTGGCTTAATTGTTTAGACACTGATATGTGTGTTGTTATGTGTAGTGGTGGATTCTGTTTGTATACAAGTATGTGTATGTTGTTTGCACTTGGGAGGTCTCTGGCCTTTTGGTAGTCTCTTAGTGAGTATCTCCACATATGTGGGTTTATGTGTCTTGACCTTATCTTGTGTGAGAGGGGAGATGTGTGTGCTGACAAACTGTTGTATGTCTTGTATATTGTTATGTGAGAGGATTGATTTTAATTTCATGGTATAGTTACATCTCTCACATGCTGTGTTGCTTTATGAGCAAGCGGTTGTCAGTATACTTGAGGCAATTACTACATTGCCTTAGGATGGCCATGTCAATCAGGTTGGCTGGAGAAATGATGAGAAACTGTCCATCCCTTATGGCAAGTACATATTGTAGTAACTAGTGATGAAGGGCTAGATGGACCAGGATTTGCTTGTGAGACTAAAAAGGTGGCTGTTCTGTGGAGAGCTAAGGGTAGAAGACTGAGTCAATGCCTCAGAATGCGCAAATGAGTTGCTCGCCAGGTAACAATGTGCAACTGCGTTCCACACAAAGAGGCAGTGGTGCTAAGGAGAGTTCTCTAGCAGATATCAAGGGAAAATTGTGTTTCTAAACATTTGCATCTATACACAGCAGAGCTAAACCCTACAGTGCACAAATGCAGGGCTTAATCACAACTGAAATTAAACAATTTTAACACAAATTAACCAATAGGAAATCCTGAAACTGAGCCTTTTTCCAGTAATCCCCAACTCATATGGGTCCTGTGCTACACACGTCTGCCACAAGGATGCAGGAGGGCCTTCTTAATGTAGGATGGATGGTTTAGTGCTCAAGTAATACCAAACAGCCTAGATTCAGCAAATCTGAAGCTAGCCTGTGCTATGAAATATGGAAGTACTAGAAATTCAAAGTGCAAAAAAAAAAAAACAGTCAGAACAGTAAAAACAGCCAAGATAAAGCAGCAATTAAGCAAAATGCAGTTCAAAAAAGTGCAATGCAGGCTTAAATATATATTTTTTTGCTGAACACAGTGGATGCCTTGGATTTATTTTTATTTATTTATTTATTTATATTTGTTGACCGGGAGTGCCCAACTGGGCGTAGGTCCATTTTCAGCGGAGGCCCAGGGAGAAAAGCTTCACAGTTAAAATAAACAGACAGTAGTTACATTGGATTACATAGCGATTAACAATTTACATAGCAGATTCACTCCAGAACAATTATTTACAGATGTACCTACTTACAGCAAAACTTATATAGTTATATAGTCTCAATTGGTCTAATTTTTATTTGCTTTTTAAAACTAAAAACCCATGTTTATTGGTAAGTTCATGTGTGTAAATATATCAGTAAGTCTAAACTCTGGTTGAGCACTTTTGCTGCAGTGATATATCTCTTTTATAAATAACTACATAATGTATCTTATTCCAGATGCGAATCGGCCTCCATTCTGGTTCTGTACTTGCTGGGGTTGTTGGTGTTAACATGCCACGTTACTGTCTCTTTGGAAATAATGTTACTCTTGCTAACAAGTTTGAGTCTCACAGTCTGCCAAGGAAGATCAACATCAGTCCAACAACATACAGGTAAAAATATATGAAAGACAAATGCCAAATGCAGAAAATGGTCTACTGTGTTTCATAAATGTATTATATTTAACTTTCTTTAAACACATGCATGATATCTCTGTTAGTATTCAGGAAATTATACAATTTTTCAGTGGGCTTCTTTATTTCATACAGGTGCCACAGTTCTATGCCTTGTGGGTCTAGGTCTATGTTTCATTGAACTACTATGATATAAAACAGACAAATGATAGGATGGTCCACTGACAGAAAACAATGGAACATAGAGACGATGCTTTTTACTGGACCAACATAACTTTTTTGCCAATCAGCTACTTGAGTTTTCAAACCAAAACCATTTATCAGAAGATAAAATATATCAACAATATCTAAATTGTAGCTACAGTTGTTCTATAGCCAGTCCATCTTAGTGAGGGTGACCTGTCCTAATTCTGAATGGTAGTGGACAGTCATTCATCTCTACATCATTTATGTGACAGTGTTTTCCCTGCTAATATCATTTCCAAGTAGTGTTTCATAGTTTATGCCCAGACCACATTAGGGCAGACAGTGCTTTGCCTTTCCTTTTATCGGTAGGCATCCTTATTGCCTACAATTATAACTATAATGAAGGGTTTGATTTCTTTGCTGTTCTGTAAGTGCACTCTGCACTCTTTTCTTTTTGAGCCAGAACCATATCATGGATGACAGAATTACTTCAGTAATAAATATTGAAGTTCTACAAGGTCATCTACAAAGTATATGGTGGTGCACTTATAATGATCTCATATTTAATGTCAACAAATTTATCATCATGAAACATGACAAAAGGCATAATTTAAAATTCAAATAAATAAGTTATAATCACAAAATAAATGGTTTGTTCATGAAACAAGCAAAAAAAAAAGCAGAGTATCCATCTATTTGTACATATATATCTATATCTATATGAATATACACTCAGACAGACACATGCGCACATGCATACACACACACACACACACACACACACACACACACACACACACACACACACACACACACACACACACACACACACACACACATATAAATATATATATATATATATATATATATATATATATATATATATATATATATACGGGTCTACTTCTCATCATCAAAATTGCACTTTATCGAATACAAAAAAGTTGACTCCGTTATAGCGAAAATGGAGTTCAACAAAAACTCACCTTCACGAATCACACTTTAATGAACAATGGTTGACAGTTCTGGGATCTTATAACAGACCAGGTGTGGTGCTTTTCCCTTGCTACTGAAATGTGTAATGGAAGGGAACCTATACTGCAGTTGGAACTTGATGATAGAGATCACGGTACAGTGAGGATAAGGAAATATACCCTTTTCCCCACTGTAGTGCGATCTCGGAGTTAATATATATATATATATATATATATATATATATATATATATATATATATATATATATATGTGTGTGTGTGCGTGTGTGTGCATATCGATTATATGAACTTTCATTTATATAATACAGACCCTTTTAGCCTAGACTCTCAGGATTATCATTCCAATTTGATGCACAAGAATATGCTCATTTATACACGAATGCCCTCAAATACTTAAACACAGATGTTACAGGTTGGAAGCACATACAAACATATATACATACATGCATTATATGCATGTATGTATGTATGTGCTTCCAACTGGTAATATCTATATTTGTGTGTATTAATGCATGTGTCTATGCCTAAGTATTGGCAAAACATATCTAGTGTTCAAAATATAGACTGTTAAAAATACCTAAACGCAAAATATTGACAAAGTCTCTGAACCTCCCCCGTTATTTATAGATTACAACTCCAGGGTCAGAGAACAGTGGGGAAAAGGCATTTACCCTTCCCCAGTGTAACTTCAGTTTTGTCAGTATTTTGTGTTTAAATATTTTAAATGTTGGTATTTTGAAGTTTAGATATTTGTTTATCAATATTTAGGCAGTTGATATTTAGAGGTTTAGATTAAGTACCATACACCCTCATATATCTATATCTATATTGTTCTATATAAATATAGACCTAGATGTAGACACACACACACACACACACACACACACATACACACACACACACCCACACGCACGCATGCACGCATGCACGCACGCACACACACTATAATGTACTACAGGACTAAAAATATATTGTGGATCGTGTTTGAATATTGCATTGACAATTGTATTAATACAAGTTATTTATCTATGAATTGTGATGCTGGCAATTTTTGGTGGATTAACAGATATTGGTCTGTCATATGAACAGAAGAGTTGCATAGACTCTTTTTCACTTTTACAACTTGCCTGGATTCTCCTGTTTCAGCTCAGCTATTGTTCATGCACTGTTCCTCAGCATAATCCATGACCTTACAGCATGTCCACTCTACTCAAACCTTGGCCAACCAAGCCTAGGGTTTTCTCAGGTTGTGCACCTCTCTTCTCCAACATTACTAACTATCCACTTGATCTCTCCAGACATGTGGTTTCCTTTTGCATGTATTAATCTTCTCTTACATCAAAGATTTAAACATGTGACATTTAGGTTTACTTTTTTCTGTTATCCATTATTCTTACTTTTAACCCTTGTACATGTACATGTATATGTATATGTATACATATGTGTATATGAATATGTATACTTGTTATGCTATATATGCTTCACCTCACCTATGTATATTCACTTCTGCTGCTCCCATGTTTCTCTTATATATCATTTAGTTTGTCTTCCCTATCCTCCTCTTTTCTTATCACATTTCTCCTTCTTTAGCATAACACTAATGTGTTCCTCTCTACTGAGACTCAATTTTACTGTTCCACTCTTCATTATCCTTCAGTCTTAGCAAATAAATAAATAAATAGACTCAGATTTTCTGGTGTGCATCTTAGCTTCTGTCTTAGTTGTAGCAGTCTCTTTTCTCCTTCATGCATCTTCTTTCTTTTTCATTTTTTTTCTTAACTGCAAATTTATTGCTACTGTCTGATGAAAAACATCTAGTCTGTCCTGTTGTATAAATATACAAAATGAAGAACACCAGTTGCTGTACGTTTGAAATTTTAATTCTGGTAACTCGGCCTTCGCCTTCTCCTGGAATACAGTTTACATAGCAAACACCACCCATTTTTAAAGAACATTTAAATTGAATTGATGAGGTCAGATATAGTGCTACAGAATATTATGATTGCAACTCCACAGGGGTAGTGTATATTATAGGATGTGGATGTGAGAAACAAAATTGGTACATAGGCCAAACTACTAGGAGGGTCAAATTGAGGATCCTAGAACATCTAGGAGACATAAGGCACAAGAGAATGGAGAGTCCGGTAGGAAGACATTTTTGTGATAAACACAGGGGGGTTCCAGAGGGATTTGTATTCAGTGTATTGGGCAGACCCAATGTATTTGGTAATGAAGCTATGTTCCGGGAAAAATTATTATTGATGGAATCTAGGTTCATTTTCAATTTGAAAACATTGTTTCCCAATGGGATGAACATGGAAGTTTAGTGTGCATTCCACATATCTCTCGGAAATAACTAGTTTGAGGAATTGTCTGTTAATAAAATGTGAATGATATGTATGTAAGGGTTATGGGGAAAGCAGTATTTATATTTATTAAATTATATTATGTAGTAGGACTATAGCAGGTCTTACCAAAGTGTAAATAAAGAAAAAAGAAAAAAAGCACAAATACTGTTTATATTATAGTTTTTATGAATAAATGTTATATATATTTTCTGTAATAAATTTATTCATGTAATAGAGGGAAAGATGCTAGATAGGTGTTGTGAAACAGTATTAAAGGGAGCCTAATTGTATAATTAGGGGATGGTGCATCAATAATTCAATTAAAATGTTCTTTAAAAATGGGTGGTGTTTGCTATGTAAACTGTATTCCAGGAGAAGGCGAAGGCCGAGGTACCAGAATTAAAATTTCAAACGTACAGCAACTGGTGTTCTTCATTTTGTATATGTATATACTTGGAGTTGTGAAGGAGTGGAAGAGTTGTTTTTTTGGTCATCATGTCGGTGAACACCAATTCTGTCACCCAGTTGGGTGCACCATCTGTTCAGCCAGTGAATCTGGCAACCCTATGGAAGGAGAGGGAAGAAAAAATGGCTAATAATGACCCTTGGGAAAGTGCTAGTACAGATTTTTCCGAGAGGTATGTGGAACTGGAAAGAGCTCTGATAAAAGAAGTTACAACATTTTATGATTTGAAGCTGCTTGAGAAATATATTAAAACCAATGTCACTCCGAGAGGTTTGAGAGTCGAACGCCTACCAGCCTTTGAATTTTCTGATGACGAGTTGGACTTATCCGCTGAATGGAAGGACATTTCAATAAAATGCACTCTGGGTTGGTTAGGGGTGCTCGTCAAAAGAAATGAAAGAGTGTTAAGTAAAACTCGCTCATCCATTCTGCTTCTGCAAGATAAATTGATCGATGAGAGCTCAGTGTCTGTTTTTAATAAGAACATGGTGGAAATTAAAAATAGAGTATCCAAAATAGAAGCAGAAGTGGTTTCCCGCAAAAAAAGAAAATATCTCCGTGACATCAAGGATCATGAATCGGGTAAGCTGTTTTCCTGGCAGTACAGCTTTAAGAGGAAGCGAGGCGCTTCCCGTGACGTCACCAGGGGCCCGAGATCCACTGGGGGTGAGACCTCTGCATCATCGGCGGATGAACTGAGCAGTAGAAAGAGTGTTTCTTTCGAGAGTTTGAACATAGAGCATGAATCTTGTGCGGGGGCAAATGGAGTGGCAAGCGACTCAGACCAGACAGCAGTGCAGCAGAAAGGAAGAGGTCGTCGTTTTCAAACCAAGGGAAGAAGGAGATGACAGCGTAACCAGATTTAATTAGCAGGGAAACGTTTTTCCGGAGATTGTTTTTGCTAATGAGGGAAGGTTACAGCAGGATTTTATGCTGGACTCTGTGTTGGAAGAGAACATTGACATTGCCAACGAAATGGTTCTCATACAGGATGTTGCAGCAGTTTTTGGTGATAATGTGGACATTTGTGAAGGTGAGAATTACAATATTGTAAATATCTCGGATTTATATATCTCCGAGAGTGCTAAACAAGTTTTATTTAAAGGCACCAAATTTGTACCTGTTTGTTTTCCATCTTTAGCTGACCTATCTTTGGAAATTAAGCAGTTTTGCAGAAAATTGTATTTAAAAGATTTTTTTGGGAATCAAAGTTTTTTGTTTCATGATAGAAACAATGATGGAATTAATAATAATGATATAATTTCTGATGGTACAGAAAATGTAGAACTTTTTGATGAGTCCTTATTGAATTTAACTTTACATGAAAATGATTTAGTGGATATCCATGCACAGGGTGAAGTGTGTGAAGTTGGGGGGGGGTTTGCCTTTAGCACTGGTTATGGAAGGCTAGCAGTACCCAATGTACCTTGTAAAAGTGAGTTTATGCCACCTAGAAAAAATTTGGTTATCAATGTTTTTGAGAAAATACTATTAAAAACCTTAGAGGAAGAATATAAGAAGTTTCGTGGAGAAAAGAAAAAATATAATTTAAAGAAGGATGAATGGAAAGCTTTGTGTGATTTAAAGGATGTGAATAACCTTTATGTATTTACTCAAGCTGACAAGGGTGGGAACTGGGTAGTTCTTTCCAGGGACAAATACAATTCCATTGTACTGGATTTATTAATGGACACCAATACCTATTCAGAATTACCTTTAAATCCATTAAAAGAATATAATACATTATTGTTGGAATTATTGGAAAGGGGAGAAAGGCTTGGATTTTTGTCTTCAGTGGATGTCAGGAAGTTGTATGTCAAAAATCCTAGGATAGCAAAATTTTTCACCATTCCCAAAATACACAAAAACATTAGGAATCCACCAGGACGCCCCATAGTTTCAGGTAAGGGAGGCTATTTACAAAATGTAGGAATATTCCTGGATTCTTTATTGAAAGGCCACTTGGAAAGGGTACAGTCACATGTTAAAAACAGCGATGAGGTGTGCTTTAAGGTTAGTAACATTGCATGGGGTGATGATTTCTACTGGGCTAGTGTGGACGTCAAGTCTTTATACACTAGCATTAATAGGTTCCATGGTCTAGAAGCAGTAGAGAAAATGTTGGGGGATGGACCAAGAACATTTTTTATCATTAGTTTATTGGACTTCTGCCTAACGCATAATTGCTTTGAGTTCGAGGGAAGGCATTTTTTGCAAAGGGAGGGCACAGCAATGGGGGCAGCCTTTGTGCCCTCATATGCTATTTTGTTCATGGCCCATTTTGAAAATTGTCATATTTATCCTTCTGAATTTTATAAAAGCAAGGTAGTTAAATATGTGAGATTTATTGATGACCTCTTATTTTTATGTAGGGGATCACCAGATGAATTTGGTAATTTTGTTTTGGAGATGAAGCAAAACCGTTGGGGTTTGGATTTTACTCACATTATAGGGGGTAGAAGTATCCAATATTTGGATGTGGAATTCTATGTGTGCCAGGATAACAAAATACATTATAAACCACACTACAAAAAGACTGCAGCTGAAAATTTTCTCCATGCCTCTAGTATGCACAGTGACTCTTTGATAAGATCTTTACCATTGAGTGAGTTTAAGAGAATAGGTAGGCATACCTCCGAGAGAAGTTTGATTCCAAGTGAATTCAACAAGGTTGAAGGAAAATTGGTAGGGAGGGGATATTCCGAAGTGAGTGTTAGGGAAGCTAGAAAGAAGGTAGAAAGTGAGTTAGGTCTTGTTAAATGGTCTGGCAACCGGGGCAGATCCTGGACTTTTGGGAATTTTGGGAATATTAGGATTGATGATGACAATGATGTCGGCAAGGATAGATCTGGTGACAAAATATTTTTTGTGACCAGATATTCCCATTTCTCCAACATACTAAAGGAAATAGTGTGTAGATTTTGGCCTATTATTTGTGAAGATGATAGAATAGGAAAACTTTTTCCTTCAAGGGTTACATTTTCGTACAAGAGATATTTCAATCTCAGGGAAATATTAAATTTCAGAAAGGACAACAGATGTAGCAAAGGCAACAGAAAGGGAACATTCAGATGTGGAAGATGTAAGGTGTGTAATTGGGTTAAGAACTTGGATGGTCTCAAAATTATGAGGTCAGATATAGTGCTACAGAATATTATGATTGCAACTCCACAGGGGTAGTGTATATTATAGGATGTGGATGTGAGAAACAAAATTGGTACATAGGCCAAACTACTAGGAGGGTCAAATTGAGGATCCTAGAACATCTAGGAGACATAAGGCACAAGAGAATGGAGAGTCCGGTAGGAAGACATTTTTGTGATAAACACAGGGGGGTTCCAGAGGGATTTGTATTCAGTGTATTGGGCAGGCCCAATGTATTTGGTAATGAAGCTATGTTCCGGGAAAAATTATTATTGATGGAATCTAGGTTCATTTTCAATTTGAAAACATTGTTTCCCAATGGGATGAACATGGAAGTTTAGTGTGCATTCCACATATCTCTCGGAAATAACTAGTTTAAGGAATTGTCCGTTAATAAAATTTGAATGATATGTATGCAAGGGTTATGTGGAAAGCAGTATTTATATTTATTAAATTATATTATGTAGTAGGACTACAGCAGGTCTTACCACAGAGTAAATAAAGAAAAAAGAAAAAAAAACAAGTACTGTTTATATTACAGTTTTTATGAATAAATGTTATATATATATTTTTTGTAATAAATTTATCCATGTAATAGAGGGAAAGATGCTAGATAGGTGTTGTGAAACAGTATTAAAGGGAGCCTAATTGTATAATTAGGGGATGGTGCATCAATAATTCAATTTAAATGTTCTTTAAAAATGGGTGGTGTTTGCTATGTAAACTGTATTCCAGGAGAAGGCGAAGGCCGAGGTACCAGAATTAAAATTTCAAACGTACAGCAACTGGTGTTCTTCATTTTGTATATGTATATACTTGGAGTTGTGAAGGAGTGGAAGAGTTGTTTTTCTGTTGTATAAATATCCCATCAGTAAGGCCTGTAGCCTGCCCTCACAAGTACATACATTGATATCGATAACACTTAAATGTATACAATAGCAAAGTAAATATCTTAACACTCACTGCTTCTCAGTCACGCCTAAGACCACAGCCATTGCTATATCTTTGACTTTATCACTCACTCCAGCATTATCCTAAAAGAAGGCCAGGAAGGAGTTCGGTGAAAGAGATCTGATGCTCCTAAGTAAACATTTCTATCATTCTTCATAGACGAGGTCACATTTTTCCTCACTACCAGCCTAGCTAGTGGGTGATAGAAAACCTTAGATGCAGCCAGCAAAAGCTTATGATTGTCTTTATCTTTTTATATTTTTCCTACATCTCCATAATGTATTTATATTAATCTGGAATTCATACCTTCACAAACTGACAATCACACCATCACTCTGCACAATTTCAGTTTTAAACAAAGTTAGAAACAATTCAGTACCTCTTCATGAAATCTTCATAACCTCAAACCAAAATGCCTCACCCCTTCTCATATACTCATTTATCTTAGTCTGAGCTCCTTCTTACTAATATAGCTGAAAAGCAGAAAGCAGAAAAGCTTTTAAAAAGAATAATCTATCCACCAGCATTTCTCTGAGAATACAATACACATTCAAGTAATTAGCAACTCTGCTAGCCTACACATCATGTAGCACTTCAGATGGAGTGCTGTTGTATCTGTGAATCCGTTTAGCTCTCTTCATTTTAAAGTACATTTTAGCAGTATCCTTGTTAAAGAGCTGCCATGCCACCTAATTAGTATGCTGATAAAGTTAAAATCAATGCTGTCTTTACTGTTGTTCTCATTTGAAAATGCCAAGAAAAGTGGAGACAATTTATTCAGTTTCATTCCTGAGCCAAAGCCAGAATTCCAAAGCCAGATTTGCAGTGCTGACCAGGGTTTTTTCTTCACTATACTTCAGACACTGCACAATAAAGTAAGCATCATGAGAAATATTACAGTGTGGGCTGTTCAATTTTTTAGTTTCTCTGTTTACTTAGTTGGCACATTTTTTTCCATATAAATACACACACAAAATTATAGCATGGTAGGTATTAAACAGTGATTTGGATACAACTGCAACGCATTGTGGGTAAGCATAACCACCTTATTTATTTATCATTTGTTAACCAGGAAATCCCACGGAACAAAGCCAATTTTCAGGGGAGTCCTGGGGAGGAACGCTCCAGATGCATGTCTTAACGTGGGAGGAAACCAGAGCACCCGGAGGAAACCCACACGAATACAGGAAGGGCATGCAGACTTCGCACAGAAGGCACTCCAGTCAAGAATTGAACCAGAGAACCTCTTGTTGTGAGATGACAATGCTGCTGCTGCACCACTGCACCATCCAACACCTTAGTCCTTTAGAAGTGCAGCTTCTTACTTACATTGTGGATTCAGTACTAAATCATCATGTGTTAATTTTCAATGTAAGATTTTCCACCTGCAAGTGGACAATTTGTCTTTCCAGGAAGTAATAAACTTCTGTTGATTCATTTAGCATGAAAATATAGTAGTCAGCACAATAATTAGGCAGTGAGGTATTGCATGTTCAGTCTTTCATGATATAATGGCAGTAGTTTTCTTCTTCAACAAAAATTTCACTGAGTTGTCCTTATCAATAACACAAAAAGCAAGAAGAGCACATTTTTTGCACCAAAAACTGTATAATGTGGTATTGTGTATGGTAAGGATGTTATGCCCTACTCAGTGTGTACGAAGGGTGGGTCATTAGGAATAGTCTACACTCAGTACAAGCAGTAAGCATGGGATAAATTGCCCATGAATGGTGCTTCGACTCAACATTTGTTTGTGAAGCTTTTAAAGATGTAACTTATTCCATAGTTTATATAATACCTTCATAACATGGCAAGTTAGAAATAGGTTAAGGGGCATTTTCGGTAGATGCCAGTCAGACAGAACTGCTGTACTAACATTCAGAAAGGAATGACGATACTGTGTAGGCAGTCACAGCAGAAGTGCAGCCCGAATCACTTTAAGTAAGGTATTGCAACTGTAGCAAGGCACTCAGTATATTTGTAGCAAGTGGTTTGCTACAGTTACAGGGGAGACTGTTACTTTGGAACCTGGACAATACTTGTCAAGGCTGTGAGCAGTTAGCATCATCCTATTATATAATAACCTAGTTTTGAGCCCTTCTGTGTCTGATTGTCTACTGTATGACTGAGAAAGTCAGTTAACTAGAAAATGCTCCTGGGTTACTCTTGAAAAGAGACTGGTTTTACCTTGATGATGTGCAGATAGAACATACGTACATACATATGTATTGCATATGAAGAGTTAAATTGTTTATGCAGCCCAGTATAACAGTAATCAATCTTTGTATATCCTAAACAGTATTTGAGGAGATGATACTTGAAGTAATTAAGCTGTATCATCTGATCACTTATCTAACGGCATTCATAACATTCACCAGTAATGTCCTTCTAATCTGCATAGAAAAAGAAATATCACAGTTTAATCATATAGTATATTAAGAAGTATATTGTAATATTCTTATTTCTTCCTATTTCTAAAGCTCAAGTGAAAGGAGTATTATATTTTGATTTGTGTAGTTACTGACATACTATAAACTGGTTTGAAAAATCTTTTCCTAAAAGGTATAACCTGAACTCTGATTACTGTGAAATATCAAATTCTGTTTAAAGCCTGGACTTTTATGAATAGCAGAACTGTTGCTTAGACGACAGATTGATGAACACATTTGAGTAGTTGGTACTGTCACATAGGTATTAGCGCTGGTTTGAAGCATGAGTTTATAACTAGTTTCTTTCTGAAAAGTTTTTTAATTTATCATAAAAGGCATAGATGACACATTGTTGGTACTTACAAACATTAGCTTGAGCTCCAGAGTGTTAGGTAAATGTGGCTAGTTATTATGCCTCCTGCCTTTACTATCCTCTCTTTTGCTTTCCAAAACTGTTTAACCTTACTCTTTCTATAAGATATTTCTTTGGCAAACAGGGCTATAGCTGCATTGCAGGCAGATACTAATGCAGGTTAACACTATATACTATATGACTGTTGCCAGATAAAGAGTTTTTCCCTTTTACACCAGGTTGTGCAGCAACTCTTTCAGTTGATTTACCAAAGAACTAAAAATGAAATGTTTTCTCAGCAAATGTGCCTAATACTAGGTCAGTCAAACACATAACCCATCTTTGTGGACAGAGTCTATCATTTTTAAATGAATTGCTAAATTCTACTTAATACTACAAAATTAGTGTACTTTTAACTAAAATGTTGCTCTTCTAAAAAGCCCCAAAGAGTTGAGGTGCCATTTTAATTCTTTAACTAGATGCTTCTGTTCTTCTTACGCATTATTTTAGTTGGCGCTGTCATTTTGACTGTCTTTTAATGGTTTATGTTTATGCCTACGAGCTATTTTACATAAATCCAAATAATACTTCCTTGGACACTTTCCAAGATGCTTCTCATCTCTGCTAAATGCAAAACCACTGTTTCTTGTATAAATACATTTCTGGGCAATATGTCAAGCAAATGGATCCCTCATGTTGATAATCTGTGTCTCTGCTTCCTGAAGACTGTAATCTCTATTATCCTGCTTTTCTAAAGCATAATCAACTGCTATCTAGCATGATTGAATTCCTAGAACTCCAGAAGGCAGTTGTTGTAATGCCATCATCTGAACAAGGCAGACCCGTTTATTTCCAATAATTGTCAAATCTCCATAGCCTCTTTCCTTTCTCAGAAATCATTTAAGCTATTAAGGTATTCCAAATTAGCAAATTCCTATATGGAGAGGAGCTGCTAATTTCTGAACTGCTTGGCTTTAGAATTAGACACAAGTGTACTGCAGCCTTTCTTATGCTTAACAATTAGAGTTAAGGAACATAGCTCTCGATCTTCCATTACCAAAATGAGGAACACCAGCCCTCATAATGTGAAACAAAAGGGAAAAATGTGGAACACATACTAACAGCTTCCTAAGAACTTCATCTAGGAAGGTCATAGGATGGTTAAAATATGCTGGTTTTATTTCTAATAAATATCCTTTAATGAATTGACATGATTCATTTCAATTTACCATGGATATCAGTTAAAAAATTCCCAATACAGAATGTGTGTCAGACACTTTCATTCTGGAATTTCGAGGAACATGAACTTTTTAAGACCCCGAATGAAGTAAGTTCCTCGTAAAGAGGTACACTTGAGAGCTATGTTATGGAAGTATGAGCCAAGATCTTTGATAAGTAGCATGATAAAAAAATAACACACCAGTACAGAAGATGTGATCTAATATGCATGAGATCTAAAATGAGAGTTTTCTATATGAGCTATGTACCACGTGACATATAAATCACTATCTGTAATTCATTATCCTTAAAACTATATATAAACGTATATTCTATATCCCCTTTGTAAAAGCTAGAAAATATAATGTATGTGCATCTTGTACATATGGCATGCTACACTCAGCACTGTAAATTAACTTAAGCATAATAATGAGCATGTCAATAGCTATATACAGCACTTTGAGGCTTTTTGTGTATACAAATTAGTTTTTTATCAACTGTTGTCTTGCTTTTATATGTGATGTCATATATTCAAGCATTACATTTTCGTTGTTCACAGATTTATAGAGATTCCAAAGTTACTGCGCTTTATGACCATTTGCACCTTGCGAGTACTTTCCTTCAGGCTGAACCTCCTTTTTCCCGAAGGCCTATACCATTCATCCAGTTATCTAGGTTATGTTTAAAGAAAGATAGTTGCAGTGCTTACATACACTGGAAGTTTATTTGGGAGGAACAGAGGGGCAGGGTTATGTCCCTCCACCATGTTTTATTTAGCTATTAGTGAAGATTTAGGTCCCTGGTTCTAGTACAAGTTGAGATATTGGACTTACAGAGATAGAGGAGGACCAGGACAATTGGTCTCTAATTGTACAGTAAGAAAGAAAGAAATCTCCCCACAAAAGTCTATAAGATACTTAATAAGGGGACAGAGTTCCCAGCTTCTGTTGTTAGTTCAGGAACTTTAGACCTGCAGTCTTTTTGTTTGGGAACCTGCAGTCTTTTTTTGGGAACCTTTATGATCTTTGTAATTGTTTGATATGTTTAGTGAGATACCTCTTAAAGGAAGTATTGTACTTAAAAACTGGACTGATTAATGCTGAGTATAAAGGAGTGATTACCTCTTTAGACCTTGATGATATTCCTTTAGAAATTAGCTGGGTAAGTAGAAGGATTTCCTGACAACCACTGTAACATGAAGGCTAAATGATATGGTGCTATAAACCAAAGTACCTAGGTTCTTGACTACCTTTTCGTTTTGTAGTAGTGTGTCGTCTATATAATATGGTGAGTGGAGGGGTTGTCTACAAAAAGTGATGATACCGCACATTTTTCTATTTAGATTGAGCCCATTGTTTTAAACCAAGAAATTAATACACACACACACACACACACACACACACATATATATATATATATATATATATATAGAGAGAGAGAGAGAGAGAGAGAGAGAGTTCTGGAGGGATTGGGTGTCATAGGGTGACTTAACAACAACCCCATGTATGTAATAGCCTGCAAACATCGTTAACCAGTCATCTTGTCTCTGTGCTTGAAGACCTGCATAGTAAATACCAAAGAGGAGAGGTCACAGGACTGGGCCAAAACTTGCACATGTTACTCTTTCACTTTCCAATGAGAGACCTGCAATTTATACTGTATGGGTTCTGTCTTTCAGCCTATTTGCTATCCAGTTTACCACATGTGGTTTGATTTTTGAATCATTTAGCTTTTAAAGGATGACAATTTGGTGAATGGTGTTGAAAGCTTTGGCCAGGACAAGATTCTCCATGTGTACTGTATGGCCACCATCTGCAGCCTACATAAACCTTTCAAAGATATTTAGCAGGTTAAGCAGACATGGTCTACCTTTCACAAAGCTAAACTGTTGAGATTCAAGTCTAATAAGATTCTTCATATCACAGTTTATGAGGTCCGTTATATGTTCTATGACTTTAAAGATGAGATTTTTAAATTTGATATGTCTGTAATTACCCGGGTCAGTAGTAAGGCCACCACTATGGAGGAGCATCACCACTGTAGTATGAGACTCTTCAGGAACAAAGCCAGTAGCTAAATTTAGGTTAAACTGCTTAAAGTGTGTGTCTGCAAGAGCATGTTTAACATTATTAATTAAGAAGCAATATTGTTTTTCACTTTCAATAAATAGGCCTAGAGATAATTTGGGGAATAAGGGATTCAGATAGTCGAGGTTTTTGAATAGAAGTCTTGGCGGTGAAGTTGGCAATAAATTTGTTTGTGGGGATATTGGCAACATCAACTGAGTCAGAATAGGGGTGCCATTATAGATAAGTTCGGACCAATGTGGAGAATTGCTTTTTAGTTTTATAATATAGCTAAAGTAAGATTTATAACTAGCTTTGTCTTCAGAGGCCGGCCTACCGGCCAACATTCATGAGCTGCTTTAGTGGTCCTGATAGTGCTCTTCAGATTTTATCATTATTACTATTATTATTATTATTATTATTATTATTATTATTTTTTTTTTTTTTTTTTTTTTATTATTTGTAATGTTTTTGATATTGCCCTTGAGAAGAAGGTTTTGGATTTAATATATAATTTAGGAAGATTCTTTCTTTTGTTACATTGTTTATTTAATGTGGTGGACCACCAGGATGGCTTGTTTTTGAATTCCCCATGATACTTGATACTGGGTCAGATCCGACCACAAGCTAATCACCCTAGACATCCACATCCCGCCCCACCCCCCATTAGGGAAACCACCGTAAAAAAATTTTCCAAAGCTAACTTCACGCTTCTTAAGACAGAAGTAGCAAACTTCACGAAACCCATGCTGATGGACAATAGAGGTACGACTGCTGAATCCTACACAAATGCACTTTATAAGCACTTACACGAGTGCATGGATTGTGCAATCCCTAACAGAACCAAGATGCTATCCTCCAAAAAACGGAATCCAATCAAGTGGTCCCCTGCCATAAACAAACTCTACAACAGAAGAAAGAAACTTCTGAAAAAAAAGAGTAGAATCCCATAATTGGAGGAACACCCTGGTCAGCCTCAGTAAGAAACTGAGATCCCTCATAAAATCCTCCAAAGCTAGTTATGAAAACAAAATCACCACTGATTCTAAAGAAAACCACAAATCATTCTATAGCTATGTCAAGAATCTCAATGGCAACACTCAGATCTGCTCTGAGTTACAGCACAATGGCACTAAATATGCAGAACCAACTGATATTGCCAACATCCTGGCAGATAGGTTCAGTGCTAACTTTACCCCCCCTCATCCCCTAAAGGGCCCATCTCTATACCGGAAGAATGAAAGTTCCTGTAATCACGGCTGCACAGGTAAAAAACACACTCTCCAAAGCCAAGAACACAGCATCCATGGGACCTAACATCCCAGGCTGCATTCAGCACAAACTACAGAATGAACTGGCACCCCACCTAAGTGCCATGTTCAATCATAGCCTCACCTCAGGCTTTTTGCCCACTGAATGGTGCACAGCAATGGTTATCCCACTCCATGAAGGGGGAGCCACCACGGACCCTGGGAACTACCACCCCATTAGCCTGACAAGCCTGGTCTGCAAGGCTATGGAACATATCATCATGGAACTTATAAATATGACATTGGTAATCTCCAAACTCAGGACTCCATCCAGTTCAGGTTTGTAAAAGGCAGATCTTGTCTCCTAAACCTGATAGACTTCTTTAAGTGGTCACCAAAGCCATAGATGAGGGTAAGGTGGTTCACACAGCCTGTTTAGATCTCGCCAAGTCTTTAGACACCATCCCCTCTCTGGAATTATAGATAAACTCACTAAACTAGGTATAAATCTCTATGTCACAAGATGGGTTGCCAGCTGGCTCACTAACAGAACCCACACTGTGAAAGTAGCAGACTCCAAATCCAACTTCAGACCAGTGCAAGTGGAGTACCACAGGGTTCAGTCCTGGGTCCTCTGCTGTTTGGTATCTACTTGTCTGAAGTACAGGCTAACACAGAAGGTCTTTGGCTAATGAAGTTCGCAGATGACTGCAAACTTAGAGAAATAATCAAAACTCCTAACAATGTGGACATTCTACAAAAGGGCCTAAATGAGACAGATACCTGGTTTCAAAGCCATGGCCTCAAGCTCAATGCCAAAAAGTGCATTGTCATCCCTTTTGGTAAAAACTCTGTACCCATGAACTACCACAGAGGCAGTAGTCTACTTAACACTGAAAGTGTGATAAGAGACCTTGGGACACAGGTGGACAGTAGTCTCTCCTTTGATAATCACATCACAACAGTAGTCAGGAAATCCCTCTACATGGCACACCTCATCAAAAAAGGTTTCTCATCCAGGAAAAAAGAGGTCATTGTTCCCCTCTACTCGTCACTCATTAGACCCATTTTAGAGTACAATGCTCCTTTTGGTATGTACCTCACAAGACATCTACAACTGGAAAGGCACAGAAATACCTCACAAAGAGGATTACTGGCCTCAAACAGATGCCCAACGCAGACCGTCTCAAAAAATTCCAGCTGTACTCCGTCACATATCGCCTACTCAGAGGCGATCTCTGCCGAACATACAAAGTTATGTCCAACTCAGAGCTGTTGGACATGCTCCACTTAAATAAATCCCAATCCTTCTGAGCTACACGCTCTAGAGACCTAAACCTTGTCACCACAATAAACAGAATATGCTGGAGGGATAGATTCCTGTTCCAGAGACTTCCCATACTCTGGAACAAACTATCTATCTATATCAAACAAAGCTCCTCATTAGCACTCTTCAAGAAAAATCTTGATGATTGGATGGGAGATAGGAAATTCACCCCAGGGATCACTTCTGTGTCTCTGCTCGACAGGGGCACAGGAAAATAATTTTCTTGTGTGGCGAAAGCCAGGGTACCATTTGGCTAGGCTTATATAGGCCCTAGGGCCAATAGCCTAGTATCTACCTATCAATCTATGAACCTATGATAGGGACTGTTAACTCAATATATTTTTCTAAGTGGGTGTAGAATTCCTTAGTGAAGCTTGTTGCTATATTAAGGTTAGAGGAAGAGCAGTCATAAGTGAACTTTGATATTTTGAGTGCTGGTTGAGGTTCACATAGCTGTAGCCCATAAATTCAATAGGTTTTATTCTGGGAGCTTTTGGGAATTTAAAGGAGAAGGATACAAGAATTTGATCAGACTTCACTAGAGGAGGAGATGCCAGAGGAGTACTTCAAGATGTAGCCATATTTGTAAGAAATGGACCAATAATTCTGTATCCCCTACAAGGTTTATTTATCAGCTGCTGAAGAGATTTTTTGTTTATTAAGTCTTGGACTTTTTATGCATATCAAAGTTCATTGAAGGATAGTTAAATCACCCCAAAAAAGAGGAACTTTCATCAATATGGCTATCATTTAGAACACCAAGGAATCTTTCATGGTCATCAGGGGACAAGGAAGATGTTCTGTATTGACCTTTTTGTTGATAATTATTCCTGTCTAGAGTGTTCTGAATTTCAGTGATTTCAGTTTGTGAGGTTCTAGGGATCTGGAAATAATACTTTCTTTGACAAATATGGTGCCTCTAACGCAGTTGCTATTGGATCTGATGACATAAAAGCACAGAACCGTGGTAAAGAGGGAGTGCTCTTTTTACATGTAAAACAAGTTTCAGTAACTACACAGACATGACAATTTTTCAAATGCAGTAGTACCTCAAGACCAGGTGATTTCTGTTTAGACTTTTGGCATTAAGGAAAGCCATCTTAATATGTTCCAGTTGGGTCTACTTTATGTCCTCGAAAAGTAAGCTGGCCCAATACGAAATGCCCGACACATAATGCTCGAACGCTGACTAACCCGAAATGCATATTTCCTGAAATCTGAAATATCGATACAGGTAAGTTGTCCATGATCCCTAACACCACTGTTCTAATTTCTCTCAGTATGAACATTTTTGTAAGGTTAGGTAAAGTTTGTATATTATATACAAACTTTACCTAACCTTACAAAAATAGTTCATACAGTGAGAAATTAGAAGTACGTTTACATTTTCCGGTGCCCTTTTCCTTTACCGGAGAACATAATCGTACTTCTAATTTCTCACAGTATGAATATTTTTGTAAGGTTAAGTAAAGTTTGTATATTATATACAAATTTTACCTAACCTTACAAAAATGTTCATACTGTGAGAAATTAGAAGTACATTTATGTTTTCCAGTGCACTTTCCATTTACCATAAAACGTAATCATACTTCTAATTTCTCACAGTATGAATATTTTTATAAGGTTAGGTAAAGTTTGTATATTATATACAAACTTTACCTAACCTTATAAAAATTTTGTATAGTGAGGAAATTGAACTACGTTTACATTTTCCGGTGAAGGGAAAGGGTCCTCTGCTTGATTCAGTGCAGTGGTGCAAGGGATCGTGGACAAAGTAGTTGATTCGCTCTTTCTAGTTTCAGGATATTCATGTTTCGGGTGAGTCAGCAGTTGAGCTTTATGTGTCGGGCTATTTACATTCATGTGTTTTAGTTGTTGAGAGAATAAAGGAGACCCGTTCCAGTTTCGGAGCTTATATGTTAGTTATACTGGAATGTCCATCAACTGTCCGCTGCCTATAAAGGCACTGTGGGCAATGCTAAAAAGATACACCTACCAACAAAATGAAGCAAACCAAGGAAAATATAAAGGTGCTACTGATCAATGTTAAGAGTCTAAACAAGAAGTTCCACTCCCTGCAAGCCCTCCTCACCTTAAAGGATATAGAACACCTCTCAAATGTACAGATTTTCACAGAATGTCCAGATTTTTGCATCATATTTTTGGCCTGTTTCTCATATAATTGTGTTTTGGGGCAAATCCTTGGCAACTCATTGATGGTTGAAGTCAGAAAATTATAACAACTATTTGAGTTTTAGACTTCATACAATTTAGAAAATTAGTGCTAATGCTAAACATGTTATTCTATCAACTTTCTAAGTTTGTAAGAGCAATATTTAAAAAGTGCCCACAAATATTGGCCTTTGACCACCCATTATTTATGGCTTTGTTTAGATTTCTTGCTTTAAGAGGTTGAAAGGTATATAGACATCTGTGTAGTGATGGAGACATGGTTTAAACTGGTGGTGGTCACTCCAGCTGTGCAAGGCTATAATACCTTCCTCACATTTAGAGCAACTACTAAAAGCATGCCTTCTGGAGGAACCACAATGTCAGTAAGCTATATAACAAAGGGAAGAACATTGCGGCCAAAAATAAGAAGTGAAGCACCCATAATGCTAGAAATCCTATTACTAAATTAAATAAGCAATTCAAGACCCTATTTAAAACCTCCAAGGCAAAATCTGAGGCCAAGGAAAACCGCAAGGCCTTCTTTAGCTATGTCAGTTACCTCAATAGCACTATGCAGTAGTTCGCTGAACTGATTTTGAATGATATAACCTATATGCTAGATATAGCAAACATGCTGGCCAAGAAATTCAATTCCAAATTCAGACCCCACTCACCACCAATGATCTGACAAGAAAAATCAGAAACCAATACGCCCCCAGCTATCACAAAGGACCAAGTCCTGGAAGTTCTCCCAAAAGCCGAAAATACTGCATATATGGGTCCTGACAGTATCCTGGATGTATTCTGAATAACATAAAGCATGACTATTTCATACCCCTAACAACACTGTTCAACCTCAACCATCAAGTGGGCTTTGTACCAAGCAAATGGGAGACAGTAACAGTCATGCACAAGGGAGAACCATCCATCAACTTGGGCAACTACCAACCCTTAAATCAGACAACCCCCACAAACCCCATATGTAAAGATACGGAAAGCCTTATCAAGGAATTAATCTATAATAACATAAGAAACCTGCAAACACTGGACCCATGCCTGCCATATTTCATCAAATGCAGGTCATGCTTACTTAACCTAATGGAGTTATTCTACCTCCATCTTGCTTATTCCTGAACTATTCACCTATGACATACCCTGTGCTTGCTCTTAATTTTCTTGTATGCCCTTTCTTCCCATTTTCCACCTTTAATCTGGACAAAAAATAGATGAACACATGACACTCATAGCTATAAATGGGTAATAATATCTTTTTCTGTAACATCTGTTGTGCTTAGCACAATTGCACATAAGTAATTGACTCTGACATAATGAAAGTTAGGTAATGTGATTCTGTTCTCTGCAACTGCTTTCATGGCTCAACATATAAATGATGTTAGAAGTTGATTCCAGTTCACTTAATACATGGATCTAAGCCACTGAAGGTGGAATGTTATTTCATGTTTTCTTCTTTGTCTACAACTGTATTCTATTAGTGTGAGATGGGTGTTCCAAAGTCTATACATCACACAGGTTGTCAGCAATGGCCATGTTAGCCCTAACAAAGGTAAATACAAACCAAACTGATGAAATAGATAAACCAAGGCAGTGGTTATCTCCAAAAACAGTTTATGTTAGCGCTTTCGTTCACAGCCAGTACATGAACTTCTTCAGACAAATTTATGAAACACATTAGAGTTTAAATAAGAAAACATTTATGACATCATAAAACACATCCTACATTTCAAGTAACATACTTCCAAAAATTCACTCTATATAATACTCAAATATACTAAAACTAACCATATAGAAATCTAATGGTTGTAGACCAGTTCACAAAAAAACTATTCGTGATTAATACACATAAATTATAAACTACAGGATTGCATATTCATAAAGCCAACAATCATCTTTCTAAAGCCTTCAGCTTTAAAATACATTTCAAGGAGTATTGTTTGTTCAGTCCTGGGTAAACATAGGCATTCAATTTTTACTGCCAGTAGAGTTCTCTTTCCTCCAGTCAGAGGGGCCATGGGCCACCACTGACATTTTTCTTCACTTGCTCAATTGTTAAATAGTGAAAATGATGCCCACCGTTTTCCATAATATGTCTTGCTAGTGCATTTGTATTGTTTTGCCTACTGATATTATATTGATGTTCATAGACTCTCTGTTTAAAATGTCTTTCTGTTTTACCAATGTAAAACCTAGGGCAAAATTGGCACTTTTCAAGATAAACAACTCCAGGACTCTCACAATAAAATATCTGAATTTGTACAGTGTCTCACATAGATACTTTAGAGGAGACCTTATTCAGTTATATAGGGCACTGCCTGGTAATATTTGGCGTTATCAAAAAAAAATAGTAAAGATGGGGGCGGAGCCTAGATGGCCAACTGAGAGCAGTGAATTTTGAGAGCTCCATAAACTAGTATAATAATATAGGAAAATGTTATTATTTTCAAGTTTAAAACATCAGAAATCTATAGATAAACTACTAAACTACATAAATATCAATTTTGGTGGCGATATACAAAAATCTTCCTGTCAAGTAACTTGGAGATATATTGAGTCACTGAATATGGACAACTCAAGGAATTCTCATCCAGATGCTGCTTTGAAAGAAGAACTGCAATTGATGACATCTACCTTACAGGAACTATCTTTGAAGATGGATGGCTTTGAAAATTACTTAGAATACCTCAAATTAAATTCTCAAACACAGACTGATACCCTTAAGGAACTATTACAGCAACACCATACAAAAATAACAAATATAGAGACTTCTCTTAATGACATTGAAGGGAGACTCAAAGGGGAAGAATTCCAAAAAGAATTTCTGCTTAAACAGAATACATGGCTGCTTAACAAAATAGATGACTTAGAAAACACGGAAAGGAGAAACAACATAAGGATCTTTGGTCTGCCTGAAAATACTGAAGGAGAAGACATTATTTCATTCTTAACCTGGATTCCTGAATTTTTAGACTTGAAAGACGGATTTTCATCTGGAATTGAAAGGGCACATAGAAAACATAGGAAACCTGCTTCTACCTCAACAAATACTCCACCTAGATCCATAGTTGTCATTTTTTTTTTTATTTCTGGACAAGGAACCACTCTTAAAATCTGCTTGGAGAAAATCACCCTTAAAATACAGTCAAAGCCTAGTAAGGTTTGACAATGATTATTCTTCCAGAATACTAGAACAAAGGAAAAAAGTCTGGCCAATAATAAAACTGTTGAAACAAAACAACACTACAGCACAGCTGGCCTTTCCAGCCAAGATGAAATACTTTTTGCCAACGAGATGAGAACCTTTAATGACTTAGAAGAAGCTACTATACTCATCAAAAATAACAACATAGTGTCTATCCCAGAAGAAGTGGAATGGATGGCCCCTGCTCTTAAAAGAATAAAAGAAACAGATCCTTGGACTGATGCTAGAAAGAAGAAACAAAAACTTGATTCCAAGATAGCTGTCCCAAAAAAAAAAAACTCTTACAACTACATCTCTCAAAGTATAAACTGATATGGTACATCACTTGTCATCTGTTTTTATTTAAAAAATGTGGGTTTCTTAAACAACTGAGAAACAGTAATGATTTATTCATAATGTTCAAAGAGTCCAATAATGCTTTACAAACAAAGGTATGTTAAGATGGGTTACTATTTACTTTAAATATAAGCCAAACAAAGCAACATATAATACAAACACAGAAGTTTCTATTCCCCTATTTGAACTCAATGAATACGTATCTTGTTCATTTTTCATTGATTTTACTTATAATAATTTAAGTAATTAATTAACTAATTCAACAAGGTACCATTCATCAGAGTTCAGACTCAAATGCAAGAAATTAACATCATATATAATAGTAGCAATAGTAGAGTGTACTGAAAACAAATGGTGTCATGAAGACTAATGCCTTCTTCAGTTAAAATATGATTTTTTTTTTCAAATAACTTTTTATTTATTTCATATAAAAAGAAAGGATGAATATTACATAAGAGTATAGGTATGCAAATAGACAAACAAACAAACAGACAAAGTACAATCTAATCCTATAAAAACTCCAGGCAATATATACATTATTTACAAACTAATGTGCTACCAGATACAGATATGGATCTGCAATAAAAAGTCAAAGATGTAATGAAAAAAAGTGAAACTATTGATTAAGTTTAAAGTGTGGACTATACCTAAAACCTATACAACAGTGAAGAGGCCAGTTAGTTGCAGAGAATCAAGTCTAGTATATTCTTCCATATTTTTCCAAAGAGGGCCATTTTACTAGGACCCCTTATGATGAACTTCTGCGCTGCAATATATGTGAGGGCCATTTCCTTGAAGCTATTCCAACAGAGTTTAGTACGGTCTAGCCAGTTTTTTGTGATATATAACTTAATAAGAGAACAGAGAGTGATTAGTACGTGCATATCTAGTTTGGAAAGTTTAATGGTAGGTACATGAAGGATCGCTATTTCCCAAGAAAGAGTCGATTTGTGGTAGCCCATTTTTTCGAGACAAACTTTTAAAGAAGTCCAAAGTTTGTGGGAGTATTTGCAAGACCATAGTATATGCAGAAGATCAGCTTTTGGGAAGGAACAGCACGAACATAATGGAGTGTTCTTGGGGTCAAACCTATTAAGCACAGAAGGTGTATAATACGAATTATTATTTATCATAAGTTGTGTATAAATGAGTTTTTTAAATGGAGATAATTCTAGGGTAGTTTTGATAGCAGAAATATTTTGTTCCTCCAAAAGGAGGATTCCATGATTGTCCCAGTAGTTGGAAAAGAGGCATACTGAGTTGTGAATAATCAAATTCAAAAGATTATATGATTTAGAGAGCATTTTCTCTGAGCTCAAAAACGTGAGCATAATCTCATTGAGTTTGATGATATCCTGACTGTAGGCAAAAAGATGAGCGAATTTGTATGAGACTAGTTCTCTTAGTTGACGGAGGATAATCGTGTATTTATTATTAACCTTGAGAATTAGGCAAAGGACAATAAGTGTTTTATCTCTATGTTTTAGGATATCCCACACTACAATATCTTTGATGAGAGGAAAGTCCGAAAGATTAATCATCAAGTTATTGATCTTAATATTAGGATTTAGATGAAGAGGTTGAAGTAATGGAAGGGCTTTATCTAGGTTGATGGATTTCATCAAATTTTGGAATAACCTGATTTTATGTTTTAGGGAGCTTGATAATTTGGACTTGATAAGAGCATCCAGAGAGAGAAAGAGAAGAGCTTTGGGGTTAATTTTGTTTGCTATAACATGTTGATAACATAATTTCATCCAGATAGGGGAAGTGCTAAAGTCACCTTGACTAAATTTAGAGATGGACAGAATTCTATTAGCACAGATGATTATATAATAGAGATGAAGGTTAGGTAAGCCTAGATCGCCCTTGCTCTTTGGGTAAGCTAACTTGGAGTAGGGAATCCTAACTGATTTAGGTAACCAGATAAATTTAGCCAATTCTTTATTAATCTTAGAGAAAAGAGTATTAGATAACATATAATCTGAGGCATAGAATTGGTAAAGGAGTCTGGGTAAGATGTTCATCTTCACTATCGCAGATTTGGATAATAGAGATAACTTCATTAGTTCCCATCTACGAAGATCTTGTAAGATTTTAGACCATGTATTAAGAAGGTTGTTTTGGAGCATGGACGCATGATTATGTTCGAAATGAATACTAAGATAGCTAATATTGAAGGTTGTCTGAAAAGGAGAATCCGGAAAGTAGTTAGATTTGTGCCCTATAGGGTTAATAGGAAAGATGTGTGACTTCTTATGATTGATCTGATAACCTGACACCCTCGAGAAATTATTAATAGTGTTGGTAATTTTACCAAGATCAGTGTTTGGACACTGAAAATATAAATTGAGATCATCCGCAAATGCGGATAAGGTGATCTTAGTATTTAGGACTTTGGGTATCGAGTGGAAAGAATTCTGAGCTATATAGAGGAAGAAAGGTTCAATGAATAAATTGAAAAGAAAGGGGGACAAAGGACATCCTTGCCTTGTACCGTTTGTGATCCTGATTGGTTTGGATAGAGTTTTGTTAATGTAAAGATAGGTAGATGAATTTTTATATAACATATTGATCATATCAGAGAAAGCATTTGGTATGTTAAAGTGAGAAAGAGTTAAGAACAGAAAATTCCAATTAACTCTGTCGAAGGCTTTAGATGCAGCTAGGGTTAGTGCATAGATTGGATTTTTATCTTTTTTGTAAGATGAATTAAGGAGTCCAAAGTTAGGGTATTGTCCCAGGTGTGCCTTTGAGACATAAAACCTGCCTGATCAGGGGAGATTAGAGAGGGCAAGATTTTTTTAAGTCTGTTTGCTAAAATAGTCGATAGGATTTTTATATCAACATTTATTAAAGAGTTGGGTCTGTAGTTGTGGAGATCTGCTTTATCTTTCTTGTTTTTCAAAGATTAGAATGGTTTTCGAGGTATTCCAGTGTAAATCAAAGATACCGTTTTTTATGATGAAGTTGAATACTTTTAGAAGGATAGGGGAAATTATTAGGTTAAAGGCTTTAAAGAAATCAGAGGTAAACCTGTCAGGACCCAGGGATTTGACAAGCTTGAGGTTGGTAATAACATTTTGGATTTCTTGTAGGTTCAACAGAGCCGAAAGCATGGAATTTTGACTTTCATTCAGGGAGGGGAAATTAATAGAGTTCAGGAAACTCTCCATATACGAGGTAGAGGGGGAATCCTCCCTTATACAATATATGTCTGAATACAAGGAGTAGAAAAGTTGTATTATTTCTGAGTCAGATTTATAAATTTTGTTTTGATGCTGTAAGATGGAGATTCTGGGAGTACACTGATTATTTTTAATAATTCTTGCAAGAGTTGTTGAAGGGATTTGCGACCATTCAGAATAAGTTGCAATAAATTTTTGTTCAGACAAGGAAAGGTAACGTTGATGAAGTTCCAGTAATTCTTTTTGAGTGTTGCTGATCATATTTTCTAAACTAGGGTCTGGGTTTAATCTTTGTTTCTTCTGTAAGTCAGAGAGTTTCGAAATCAGATTTGTTTCCTTAATTTTGTGAAGTTTTTTGAAGTAAGAGGCCTTATTTATCAAGAATCCTCTCAACCTAGCTTTACATGCTGCCCATTGGATATCTAGAGGGATTTGTGACGATTCAAGGTTAGAACCGAAGTCTGTTAGAATTTCTATAGTTTCTTGAACTATATCTTTATTACAGAGCAGGTTATTGTTTAGTGTCCAGTTTCCATAATGGAAGGGTAAGGTACAATTTAGAGTATGTATCATCTTGAGAGAGATTCTTGCATGATCAGAGAGAAATCTAGGTTCTGTATTGAAATTTAACTTAAAGTTAGAAAGAGACTGAGAAATCAAAAAGAAATCCAGATGTGACCAAGTGTTGTAGCATTTGGAATAGTATGTGTATAGATTATCTTTGGTTAAAAACTCACTAAATGAAATGGGATCAATGAGGTTGAAATCATTTATCAGTTCTTCTAGGGCTAAAGAGGCTTGGAAGTTGTACGAAGGAGATTTACTGGTGCAGTCTATACTAGGATCTATAACAGCGTTCCAATCTCCTCCTAAAATAAGTTGGTGATCCTGAAATGCACACAGAATGTTATAGATCTCCATGATAAAAACTTGTTGTTGTGTACACGGGCCATAGAGATTAAAGAATAGGATTGATTTGCTGGTGTTAGGCAATTGCGATGTGAAAAAGCACCATCTACCATTTTTATCCGAGTTCACTTCCAAGATTACCCCCTGAAAATTCTTTTTAACTAAAATAGCCACCCCCCCTTGCATTGGAGCTATCACCTGCTGCAATGAGAGATTTTATCCATTTCCTTTTAGTTTCTTTCACCCAATCTTCTTTGCGCATATGCGTTTCTTGTAAGAAACAAATATTGGCCTGAGATTTGAACACCAGATGCAAAAGAAGAGATTTTTTAGATTTATCTTGTAAGCCTCTTATATTCCATGAATCTATAGACCAAGCCATGTTAACAAATAAAAAATATCAAAAGGCTTGAAAGCTTGGTTAGTCTTTTTTGACGGATATAGTATCTGAATTACATGAAAACAGAAGATATATTGTAAGATTGGGTATAAAAAAGTAATGGGGATTCATATCCAACTTCCAGTATTTGAATAAAAACTAACATACGTAAGGGTAGCACAACATTCCTTCAAATACTTCCTAACCACCCCGTCCACTTAAGTGAAGGAATACAAAAATAGAAACAAGGATAATGAAAAACTTTAACTAACAGAAGAATCACAATGTAAAAACCTGACTTAAGTATTATCCCACAAAGGAACCGTGCTAGAAAGAATAATACTATACATATGTACATAGCAAGCAGCATCCAAAAACAGATCATACTAGAACTCTAATACATACATCACAGAGCTCCATTTAAAAAAAAAAAACAGTAAAAAACAGTAAGAATTTTTTTATCTGTGGAAATAAAAATAGTATTGTATGAAGCTAGTGGCTAAGTTGATTGGAAAAAGAGAATAAAGCTAGCCAGAACATATTAATAACACATATTTTACATATGAGAATAGCCTTTTAACATCATCCTTTAGTACCAAAAGTCTATTCACCTGAACACAGAACATAAAGCATTTGTAAAAATCTAAAAAAAAAATGTGCACTAAAGTCATTAGCACAAGAAGAAATGGCTCTTGTTAATAATAAACTACATTGAGGAACCTTGTTGGTTGAAACTAGTTGTAATAACACTTGAGTAATAAATAACAATCAATAAGCAGGAACCATCCTGACCAAGTATAAGGTCAGTTAAACAGTTATATTGAAGTTCGTTTCTGATGCCTCTGATTTAAAGCATACAGCAAAATGATAGGATTACTTGTATCCTTAAGACACAACTATGCAACAAGAAGTTCACGGAGATGAGGCAACTGCTGTATCATTTACATCGAATCAACAAGTGACAGTCAACACGCATTCTTTAATGATTCTAATACATTAACAAGTCATTGTGACTGAGAAAACAGATAAGTATGCACTGACAGCCTGTAAGCGATGGTGTGTGGCACAGTCGAGTGTCCTCCAAGCAATAAGCACTTTCCTGCCTGATGGGAAAAAAAAAGGCTCCGATAATATAAAGAAGGCTCAATAAACAAGCTTGAGCCCTCAAAGGAGCCTTAAACTATGCCAACGTTGGTAATCGGGTAGCAGACTGAAAAAATACTGATCCGAAGGGGACAAGTTGTGGTGGCATTAGCAGATGTGCTGAATATTGCGTGAGGACCACTGGAAGTCACAGAACAAGGGGAATCCCCTGGACAGCAAGAAACAGCCATAAAAATTTCCCGCGTTGCTCTGAAATTACTCGAGCCTCACAAGAACCAAAAATTGGAGCCAAAAACAGCAAAACACCACTTTAGAGACCAAACGAACTCTAAGACATTTTCAAGAATAGGGACAAGTCTGTTCGGTAAGTGAAAAACCAAATGTAAGAATCAGAAAGAACACTCACAGGTGATTTTAATAAGTAGGTATATTACAGCACAGGCGTGCTGTTGAAGGCTTTAAGAAAAGCTTCCTTGGCTTCCTTCGGATTATTAACAGTATATTTTGCTTCATTATGAGAGAAGATTAATGCGTTTGGATAGCGCATCTGAAATTTAATGTTTTTCTTGATTAATTTAGCGCAGAACGGAGATAGGCTTTGTCTGCTTAATTTGATCGATAAAGGCAGATCTTGTGCAAAAGTAATTTTATGTTTATTCCAGGTGAAATGCTTTTGTTTTTTTTGCAGCAGCTAGAATTTTTTGCGTGTCTTGAAAGTTTAACAGTCTGGTATAAACTTGGCGTGGGGCAGAGGGAACCTGACGTTTGTGCAAGGCACGGTGCGCTCTCTCAATAATTAGATCAGAAGAAGAATGACCTTCCAATCTCAGTAGTGAATCAAAGATCTGTTTAGTAGTAGTTAACAAGTTGTGGTTTTCATAAAACTCAGGGAGACTCCTGATTATTATGTTGTTGCAGCCACTCCTAGCCTCTAGGTCCGTTAATGTAGCTTGCAGATTAGTTAACGATGTCTCCTTGGCACGAAGTTCATCAGATAAGGTTTGGATCAGAGATTCATTAGCCTGTGTTTTACATTCAAGGGTATCCACTCTTTCCACAATTTGGTTGATGGTATTACCAAATTTGGTGAGTTCGGAAAAATGTTGAATAGCTAGCTGGATCAGCTGAAGCGCAGCTTTAAGATCATCTAAGTGAAAGTTAGGTTCAGATTTAGTTTTGGCACTTGGTTTAATTGGTTCTGATGATTGCTTATTTATTTTCTGCCTTTTGGAGACTACTTCTTTTTCTGGGGAAAAGATTGATGAGAGTTTGGCTTTAGAAGTTTGTATCTCCATTGTAACTGCTTCATTTGCCATGTCCGACTCTTTGAAGGCTGAAAGCATGAAAAGCTAATCCAGGGCCCCTTGGATGCACGTGGCTGAAGCTCCTGTTTCGCTAGCAGGATAAATAATATGTTCTTTTGCACAAAAATGACTAAAAAGACTGTAAATCCAACAGGATGTAGTTGAATAAGTTGGTTACTATGTTTAGTCTGTAGAAACTAGCAGTTTAAGGTGTGGAAAGCCACTAAAGCTGTAACAGAGGTAGGGAGCTCTGTGGAGAGGGTATACAGTAGACGACCACCATCTTGGAACCTCCAGTTAAAATATGATTTAGAAATGTCATGTATATACTGATTAAATAATAGTAGCAAGCTCTTAGCACAAATGTCATCATTATTCTGTCTAAATATAGTTAATATGAATTATGGCAGGTATCACAGCTACGAGTGCTGTTTGATTAATCCTGATATGGTGTGTATGAATGCAGCTGTGTCTGTCAGCTAGTACAGATGTCATTATTATTCTGTCTAAACATAGCTGATATCAATTATGGCAGGTATCATAGCCTAGAGTGCTGTTTGATCAATCCTGACATGGTAAGCGTGGATGCAGCCATGTCTGGCAGCTAGCACAAATTTCATTATTATTTTGTCTAAACATAGTCAATATCAGTTATGACAGGTATCATATCTTTTTGTGCTGTTTGATTAAGCCTGACATGGTGTGTGTGAATGCAGCTGTTGTATGTTGCCATTTTCATCTCCGGGAAGCTGCGGGTTGTGGCTTGTGATTAAGGTTTACTGATGCTTGTGTATTAGGAAAAGACATTTGGTGTTTTAGCCTGGATCCAGGGGAAGGGGGTGGATAAAACTGTGATTTGAGATATTTTGGAAGAGAATAGTTTGTTTATATATCTTTTGAGTGAGAGGTGGGTAGGCTGGAAGAATTTGTTATCTCTTGTTGTGGTGGCTTGTTGGGAGGTTTTATTTATCTGTTTGCTCTCTATTCCTTTCCTGGCTGCTACCTCGCAGAAAGGGAGGGAATTTAGGCTTGAAGTTGCAGCGAAGTGAAGCTTTGCTTCAGGTGCATCACAAGCCTCTGGTATGCAGTACACAGACACACTAACAGAAACAGATGCTCCCATGTTGCTATGGTAATGGAGACAGAGTGATGATAATGCTTAAAGGCTCTGAAGAGCCTCTGAGATGATTCTCGGCAATGAAATTTTTGGTTTATAAAAAATATATATATATATAATAAAAGGGATGTTTTAAATCACACATATTGATGGTCTCCCAACACTTCATTTAGCTCATTAAGTTGATTCTTGATAAAAAAAAATAATAATAATAAGCGCAATTTTATATTTAAAATGTATTTTGGTCCAAACACATTAAGGACTTACATAAGAGTGGAAGTCTGAGTTACTGTGAAAGACTTAGAGCACTTGGTCATGTGCAGTACCCTTTGCTGTGGTCTGAGAGGTGAGCTTGCTCGGATGTGTTGGGCATATGGGGATAGCTGACTCTAGGGGTGTTTGGGGTTGCCAGGAAGTGCTAGAGAGTCATCAGATTTCCTCCGTGGAAATATCTGTGGGAATGGAAGGTATGTTGAGTGGTTCACTGGCAGAGTGGCCACTGCATGGAACAGGACAAATATTGGTTTGGATATTTTAAGAACAGTCTGAAAACACATTAGCGAATGGTATTTTAGCAAAACTGGATGGGCATTGTTGCCTGTGCTTGAATTACTCATGTGTGTGTATGTAAGGATGGAAATATACTTATAACAAATAAGAACCTAGAAGGGTTTCATCATTTAAAGTCTATGGACTGTATAAACATGCTTGGAAGGAGCTAATAATAAGAAGAAGCATTACAACTTGTGGTCTCTAAACTAACTAAGCAACAACCAAAAAAAAAAAACACACACACACACAATAGTTATGTAATGTATGATTTTAGTAAATCTAGACATAACATATATAATCATCATATAAGATGAAGCAGTCTGCTGAATTTAGATATTAAAGACAGGATTTAATAACATGGGCTTGTGTATAATAACACTAGTGTCTTAACTTGTCATAAATGACATACATTATATTGAACATCAAGGGGAAGCATGATGATTTTCTCATATAAGTAAATGTGTATAACAAGTCATATAACTGCTTTAACTTGAATTGTGGTTTTGTAACCCATCTTGACCATACATAATACTTAAGCTGTTACCAAGGTAACTCATTTTTTATACATGAAATTAAACTGACAAAGTTGTTCAAGGGAAACAATAGAAGCCTTAACTAGGAATGTCACACAATGTAACAATCACATTCTGAACAAAGAGTATTACATTGACAATAATCACTCAGTTTAACCTTTGCTTATTATACAAAATAGAATGTTGCCAGTTAAATCTAAAAACTTTCAGTATATGCCATAAAATGGCAATTTATAAATATGGAAAGGGAATTTGTATTCATTAATCACAATAAGTGATTTTTTTTTGTTTTTAACCTTTAATTTCTCTCATTTTATATAATATATAATATAATAAGAAATGACAGATATGAAAATTCTTATGTGTAGGAAATGGGGGCAGAGGGATGCACTGATAGTTAAAATGCACTAACTTTCATCAATGTTCACATAAAACAAACTTGATGCTTTAAGTAAGTTAGCAACAAACAAAGTGATTACTTAAATGGAGGCAAACAATGAAATATAACTTCTGATATATCCAGTAAAATGCACTGTATTAGAAACATTAGGTATAAATAATATTACCATCTATTTATATTAAGTAATACGTTTTGAAATACTTCATCAATAAGAGTGAATATGTTAAATAACTGTGTGCTATAATTTTTTACTGAGGTTTTATATATGATACATCCTACTTTACTATGATTGAATTGCTTGTCCTCTATCTTTCATGTAAATATTAATTGCTTATATAATAAGTATACATTTATATTGTATTAGAATTCTGTCTAATCTACAATAGTACTATATCTGCTCAAAATAATAAAAATATTGTTTATTCCTATTACAAATATTCTCCAAATGATAATTCAATTTATGGAGCTCAGATGTTCTGGATTGTCAGGGTATGAGTGATAATCTGGTGGACTTAGCTTTATCCAAGAGATTAGGAATAATTTTCATTCAATGGCTAGTGTGGATCTTAGTTTTGTTAACATTTATTAATTTAAATTTGTTATTTTACAAAAATAATTTTAGTATGCCTGATCAAAACATTACTTTATTGGTAAAGACTCTAAGTATAAAACTGATAATTTCCTTTAAAAGCTCAAATATGTACTTTATAGCTATCAGAGGAAAATGTTTAATAGTCACAATAAAACAAAAAACACATAGTCTAAATAATTTAGTGTATGTCAAATTAGGTCCTTTTACCTCTGAATCTATAAATATAACAAAAGGCACTTAACAAGGATGTCACATGTCACCGATTCTATTTGCTCTGGCTATTGAAATATTGGCAGATTCAATTTGTAACAATATATAAAATCAAAGGAATATATGTTTATGAACACTGCAATTCTAAAGTAATGATATTTGTTGATGACATATTACTAACATTATCTAATCCAAAAGAGACATTAGAAGAATTAGATGTATTAATTGACAATTTTTACATGACTTCAGGACTCCATTTCAATAAATCAAAATCAATTTTTTTAAATAAAAAAAGAACTGCAGACTAAGGGAGAATCTACCTTAAAATATCTATGAATTGAGTTATGCAAGGATAATAATGAATTAGTCTAAAAAAAACTAGAATAATATCATCAACACAATTAAAATCTCTGTGGAAAAATGAAACAAAATAATATCAACATTTGAAGATAGACTACAGTTAATAAAAATGGTTTTACTGCCCAAGATCCTATATATAGCCTTGGCAACACAAATGTTACCATAAAGGAATATACTCAAAGAAATAAACTCATGCCTAATAAAATTTTTATGGTTTTCCAAAAGAAACAGAATTTCTTTAATACATCTTATCAGACCATGGAAACAGAGAGGATTAAACTTTCCTGATATAGAAACATATAGGTTCATAGGTTGGTAGTAGGCTATTGGCCCTAGGGCCTATACAAGCCTAGCCATAACACTTCCCTGAATATTTCTTCACTCATTAATTACTTCCCTGGACTCCTGTCCAGCAGGGTGACTGACGTGATCCCTGGGGTGAATTTCCTATCTCCCATCCAATCGTCAAGGTTCCTTTTGAAGAGGGCCAAGGAGGCGCTCTGCTTGACATGTATGGGCAGTCTATTCCAGAATATGGGGAGTCTCTGGGTCAGGAACCTATCCCTCCAGCTTGTTTTGTTTGTGATGACAAGGTTTATATAAAAGCATCAATATCTAAAACAATCTCAGATTGGATAAGTCCAAATTACTCTGCAAATTGGATAGATTTACTAACTGTAATATCAATAAATGAATTTGATTTACAAAAAAATTCAAATAACAGATAAAAACAATTTGCCATGGCATATATTATGTATTGGTATGCAAAATAACATAACTAAACCCACTAAAACTCATATGATTAATTATTACATTGACTCATTTAGGAAAATATTAATGCAAATATAGATTTAAAAATCTGGTTTGATCTTTTAACTCCATTTATAGTCACAAATACCTTTCCACATAAAATATATAGAGAAATTATTAATTCCTGGAACAGAAAGGATTTGTTTGTTAGCTCCAATGCATCAAAGAACTAAAAGTTTTAGATATGCAAGTAATAAAAACAACATACAAAATTCCACAACACAACTGGCTAACTTTACAGAGTATTCTGTCACATTCGCAAGATTTAAGTAGAATAATTAGCAATTCTTCATTTAAAGAAATACCTAAATTTACAAAATACATATATGAAATCATATATAGTGACTTTGACGTGGGAAACAGTATTTCAAAATTTCACAAAATATTGATAAACTATAAAACAACACCCAAAACCTCATATTGGAAATATATACCAAAAGGACACTCGATACAGTTAACTGAAGATATTAAAACAAATATCTTATTATCAATAAAATGTACATCCTTTACACAATACTGGAAAGTTTTTAATTGGAAATGCTTGCACAGAGCATTCTTAACCCCAGACAGAATCAGTAAAATTAGTTCTTCCATAAAAAGAATATGTTGGAGATGTGAGCAAGTACACAATGCAGATTGGAACCACATTTTCTTTGATTGGGTTAAAATTAAGCCATTTTGGAATGGCATTAATAACTTTCTACGAGCTTTATTTAATGAATCATTTTATTTAACTAAAGCTCTTGTATTATTAAATGTGAATGAAGGTCCTCATTTGAATAGGTCAAACATGTATCTAGTATGGACTACACTTGCAATTTTAAGGAAGTGTATAACAAGAAGATGGAATACAAACACAATATCAACACTGGAAGACTTTTACAGCCTACTGAAGATCACAGCATTATTGGAAATTAAAATGAAAGAACTCAGAATTTAACCAAAGCCATTTATCAACAACCCTTGGGGAAAAGTCTTATCGTTGATTGACACTATACAATAATTGATCAGCCAGTCTGATAATGGATTGGACATACTTATAAAGTAGCTGTATACATTAAGATCTATTATAGTGTCAGGCTAATGTAAATAGTGTACATTGTTATTTAAGATGTTATGTATAAATACTATGGAATTCATTCAAATGTATTTGAAAAATAAAAAAAAGTTGAGAAAAAAATATTAAAGAATCATCAGACTACCTATGTTGAAGATTTTATAGGACGAGAAGTGTATATGTTGGTTTCCTGATAGAGCAACTGATGCATGGAGTAGACTACCAAATTACATTAAAGCATGCACTAGTTTAGATATTTTTAAGAACAGCCTGGACACTTATTATGGGAAAAAGTGTTTTGGTATATTGGAAGGCTAGAAGGGCATTAATGCCTGTGCTTGAAATATTTGAATGTATGTATGGCCATATTCACTCACACAGACTGATGAAGGTGTTCACTGAAATATGTGTTGTCTGACAGCTACTGTATGATTTCTTCTGTGGCATCAGCAGCTAGTACAGAAATCAAGAGAGTGTGAGTTAGTCAAGCAGGAGCTCAAATCTAGTCAGGTGTGCAGAGTATCATTGTATAAAAAGCAATTGTTAACAGGCGCTAATGGCTTTGTGAACAGCTGTGATATAATAAATTCAATTGACTGTGACACTTTCATAGGGAGAGGGATTTGATGCCCTGATTGTTGTACTCCCATTTAAGGAAGAACATATGCATTCACACAAATCGGAGATGGAGTCCCCTCAAATGTGTTCTTTTTTGCAACTGTTGTAAAAGTTTGTTTGTGGTGTCATTCATTAATGGATAAGACAAGAGAATGTGAGTTAGGCCAGGAGCAGTTTGACTCCAGTGTATCTTTTATTCTGTCAGAGTATAAAAAGCAATTGGTCACATGTGAGAATAACTTCCTGAACAGAGTTGATATGATAAAATTTACTAGAATTAGGGAGTTTTAGGTTTTTGATCCCCAAAATGATGTACTCCCTTGTAAACATGCCAATTTTCATTATTTACATTTTGAATATTCTACTGTGCAACATTAGCAAAGCAAGACTGGAAAATAGTAAGCATCTTGTTGCATGGCAAAACCTGAAGAAAATACTTTGGGCTGTATAAATATGCTAACCATCAAATTATAACCTCAATGCACAAAGGGTAGCAATACTGATATAGGCACGAGTAGACTTTTATTATGTCATCTGTCACAGCTTCAATTTTTCAATGTACTCCTGAGATGGTTTACTCACTGATACAATATGCAATAGACTGGATCAAAGGTATGCTGAGGCATATGATGCAACAATCACTGTTATCTGTTTGACATTGCCATGTGACAGTCTTCCATAATGTAGTCACACCTCCTTCAAATATATGCTTTATGACAACTGTTGCTAGTTCTGTGGCATCAGTGGCTAATACACAAGTCAAGAGAAAGTGAATTAAGTAGACAGGGATTTAATCCAGTCTAGTGTACATTCTGTCATTGAGTAAAATAATTGTTGATAAGCAATACGTTGAATCAGTGTGTAAACCAATTGCTGATATGAAATACTGACTTTGTAAATGGGTGTGTTGTGACAAATTTTAGTTGAGTATGACACTTTCACAGGGAAAGAGTTTTTATCCCTTAAGTGTTGCACTCACTTTTAACCATTGCCATATTCATTCGCACACAAACTGTTGATGACATTCCTTCAAATTTGTGCTTTCTGACAAGTGATATATAGCCTATTTGTAGAAGCACAACTGAAGGGACTGTGAGTTAAGCAGCAAGAAGTTCAAATCTATTACTATCAAACTGGTTGAACTGTGAAAGCTGTCCTTGTCATGTAGTAATGATGCCACATAAGTGTAAAATGGTAACATGGCATGCTCATTTAAAAGTATGAATTGATTCATACAGTGGATAGTGGCTTTCACTCTCCACCTATATTAAGTATTTTTCTCTGTTCATTTTACATTCTGCATCATTATTTTTAAGTCTGAATGTCTGTGCATATTCACACCTCTTCAGAACCCCTTTGTTTTGCAGCACATTTTATTCATGGACATGAATTTGCATTATCAGTGTGAAAGATTATGAGTTTGAATCTAGGTATGTGTATTTTGTTTGCCTGATATCACTATTTTACAGGCACTTTTTTATGAGTGTACTGTTAGCATACTTTGCTAATGTCCTGTACTGGTGAGTATATCCTTAAACAAAGTCAACAGCTCTAACTCGAGTATGTGCATTTTGTTTGCCTGATATAACCTGCTCCATTTCCTTGATGTATTTTGCAGCCACCTCTTTCATGAGTACTCTATTAGCATGACTTGCTGATATCCTTTTCTGGGAATGGGGTTCAAGTGCAGGTGCATGCATATTGTTCTTCATGAGATCAACTGTTTAATACCCTGTAAATATTTTATTGCAATTACCTTTGCTCCCGCTGCTTCTGTATTGTCCCTTGTTTCTGTAGTAGTCTAGAACATATCAGTGAAATTGGCAGGGGTTCAGTCTCATCTGTTACATTCCCCTGAATGGAAGCTATACTGCCATAAGTGGTACATTATGTGGATTACATTGGCATTGTATTAACACATTTTATCTGGATTCTTATGCCAGTGTTGAGATGGCTATGCAACTGATCCATGTAGTTCTGTACGGATATGTAATATGTTGTAGGGGATTTGCAATGTGACTGCTTCATTGCCTACCCTTGGTAAGGAGTTTGTATGACAAATTGAAGTGTTAGAGTTCTAGGTTTGCCTCCCTTGATCTATTACTTGCTCTGTTTTATTGGAGTTCACTTACATTTGTGATACATTTCACAGGTATGTGTTTTTATGACTCCTTGCACTCTGGCTTCTGTGGTTTCTCACCTCAACATTGCAATGTGGATATAATGATGTATGGACTGCAGGGCTGCAATGAATCACATTAGGACATATGTCTTTTGTTTTACATACTGCCAAGGTATAGTACAGATGCATGACTAACACTGCTTGTTGCTCTTAGCTATGTTGCATGTTGTTGCATCACATTACTGTATTACTTTAATATCCCTGTTATCCCAGGTATAATGCAAAATGACGTAAATGGCTGTATTATCTTACACATTTTTTATGCTGGACCTTTCCATGCAATTTTTTGACACACAAATCATGTTGTACCTTAATGTTCACCCTCTTCCTGACTACTGTTAATGAACTCAGTCCACCGTTTAGTGTCTGTGTTGCTTAGCTTTAATTGTTCATTTATTTCTGCATTTATCTGATGATGTTTATTACATCATCATACAGACCTGTGTGTACATTCCCACCTCAGATAATGTGTTTTCTTATGCACACTTATTTGTTTACATCATGCATTTACATGTGGCTGCCAGGTGCCTTATCATGATGTGGCCACAAGTTTGTGCTGTGAGCTGGAGTAGAGGCTGTTCCTCTTGCTAGGTGCCTTGGCTGCATGCATACGTGATTAGCAGTGCTACTCATCATGCTAGGAAGGTAAATAGTGTTGACTTGCCTGTGTTACAGACATGCTTTAAACGAATCCCCAGGCTGGTTTTACATGTGATTTTGTACGTTGAATGTACAACGAATGCAGAATTCCTGTTTCAGAATAGAAAAGCTACTGGCGCTGTTGCGAATTATAAAATAAAAGGTCATTACTATTCCAAAACTTCCAAGTTGATTGGATACACCAATTATTGTAGCTGTTGTAAATGAAACATATCCCAATAGAAAGAAGTTTGGTCACGTAACTATTGTTCAGCAACTGGACTTTCTATTACGATAGCTAACCTTGCAAATTTTAGGGGGGATAGAGCAAAATATCAGACAAGAAAGTAAGGACTTTCTGCAAAACTCTGGAAGTTAGAACCTTATCTCTCAGCTGCCCAGACTTCAGTAGAATGTCCGCAACTATCCTCATATGTTTGTCCTGTCCCTTCAGCTTCCAGTAATGGCTTTATTTCAGAAAAGTAAATAATAATTTAATAATTAAAAAAAAAAATAGGCAAACTGATATTGGTATGCTCTCTTTCATGGCAGCTCCCTAGTGCTGTACTGATGTACTATGCAAGTGTGCGGCTGTAGGTACCATATGAGGTCATGCGCAGTACATCAGTAAAGAATTACAAAGGCAGAAAAACACAAAATGTGGTTATACAAAGGCATTTTTTAAGAAAGGTAAGCAATTTCATTCTTAAATAGTGTCATTGTATAACAGCAACAGTCCACTCAGTTGATGTAGGTATTGCAGGATTCAGCCATGGTTGCCTTTATTTGATCACTAAGGCTTCACTGTTATGACCAAACCACCAAGGCCAAATTTAAGGTAAGAACAACCAATGAGGCCAAGGACAACCACAAAGTCTTCTTCAGCTATGTCAGTAATCTCAGTAGCACTATGCAGTAGTTCACTGAACTGATTCTGAATTATATTGGAAGAGCGTTGCACCACAGGTATTAATATTTCATCTGAGTATTCAAAACTTGCTAAACAACCAAAATGGCGAAAAGACAGCTTCAAAACAACAGCTTCAATAACAGGCTTTTACCATGTTGAATCCACAATATATGAAATATAGAGCTTTGCTGTTGTAAAAGTCAAGTGGCATTGCAATTCCACAGCTTTAAAACACGTGGATGTCATAAAAACAGAAAAAACAAACATAAAAGTGAAGAACCCTTCTGATGTAAACAATGGACAAGTGCTTTCAGCTTTTTCAAGCCTTCTTCAGATCCAAGTAGGAAACCTGGGTTCAGTGTTTAAAAGTTGGTATCATCCAATGAAACAACCTCAGTGAATGATGAATGTTAACCAGTCAAGTTAGTCCATTGGTACACACCTCCATAGCTTGAAATTAAAACTCTTTATTTAAAACTCTTTGTTTAAAACAACATGACAGTTTGACATTTCTAAGACAGACTCAGACATATTTTCAGAAGTAATATTAATAAAATCTTTTCAGTAGGTTCTAGTTAAAAGAACAAGCTCTGCATAAAAGCCAAGATTTGAGAGAAAAAGGTGAAAAAATTTAAAAATAAAGATGGTCATTTAGAGCGCTTCTTTTTATTTAATTTCATCAGTTTCTTTGGGACATCAGAGCCTAAGTCAGAATACCTAAGGTTTCTGGCAATGAAAACAGGTCATAAGTGAGCATAGCTCACTGCTCATCTATTTTTAAGAAAAGGTTTTAATGGAACACAGCCATTAAGGCTAGGGGGGTTATCTGCCCTCAGCCGCAGGGACAGGTGTATATAGCTTCATAGGCTCATAGGAGGTTATTTGGCTATTGGCCCTAGGACCTTTATAAGCCTAGCCATGTTATACCTTTGTTCCCTTATTGGCCAGGTTGCATGATCTAGAATTGCAGCACAGGTCTATGATCAGCACCGACTACCCATATCCAATAGGGGCATAGGTTACACCAACAGGCTAAATTTACAGTCTCCCATCCAGTTGTCTAAGTTACACTTAAATAGGGTCATTGAGAAGCTCTGTTGTACATGAACTGGGAGTTTGTTCCAGAGGAGTGGCAATCTCTGGGAGACATATCTGTCTTTCCAGCATGTTCTGTTAATGTCACAGGCTAGGTTAAGATCCCTAGAGTGAGAGAATCTTGTCCCATTTGACTTGCGGATGTGCAGCATTTCCATTAGGACAGGATCCAAGACTGTTCTGTAGGATAGGCAGAAGTCGCCTGTCAGCAGCCTATAAAATACAGAGTACAGTGACAGGGCCTTCAGTCTGTCCATGTTGGTCATGTGTAGGATGTCCTGAATTTTCTTGATGAGAACTCTCTGAGGTCTCTCCAGCTGCTGCAGGTGTCTGGTGAGGTACATACAGAATGGACTGTTGTACTGTATTAGTGGTCTGATGAGGGATGACTACAAGGGAGTTAAAACATCCTTAGCTCTGCATGTGATGCTCTTACTTATAAGATATGCAACTTAGAAGGCTTACTTACCACTGTGGACACATGGTGATTGAAGCTAGGGTTGCTATCAACTTGTGTTCCCAAATCTCTCACCACAGGGTTTGAGCTAAGGGGGGTACTGTTAATACTGTAATTTAAGGGCTCTTCCCCTTTCCTGAAAGGGATGATAACACATTTTTTTTTTGCGTTTAGTTTAAGTCCATGGCTGTGGCAACAGTCATTTGTCTGAGTAATCTCTTTTTGTAGTATGTCAACACCACTGGGGGACTCAATGATTGCACCCATCTTGCACTCATTGGGGAACTTGGTAAGCCACAGACTATCAATTTTCACCTGGACTTCCGTGAAATATATTCCAAACAGTAGGGGGCCTACCACAGATCCTTGTGGTGCACCATTGGTAACTGGTCGACTGGTAGAGGTGGAATCCCAAACTTTGACTGTATGAGTTCTGTCAGTGAGCTAGTTGGCTACCCATCTAGTGATATACAGGTTAATTCCCAACTGGGTTGGTTTCTCAATGATGCCTGAGTGGGGGATTCTGTCAAAAGCCTTGGCTAAGTCAAGATAGGCTGTATACTCTGTTTTGCCTTCATCAAGGGCTTTGGAGACATTCTTGAAGAACTCCACCAGGTTTAATAAGCAATATCTCCTCTTAACAAAGTCAAATTGGGTTGGTTCAACAGTTTGAAGGTCACCAATGTCTTTGTTGATAAGGTCCATGATGAATCTGTCCCTGGCCTTGCAGATAAGTCTGGTTAGGGTTATGGGTCCATAGTTCCAAGGGTCAGTTGATGGACCCCCTTTGTGCAAGGGAATTACTGTTGCTGTTTTCCTTTCTGCTGGGACAAAGCCAGTACGTAGACTGTGGCTGAAGAGAATGACAAGTTGTTCTGCTGGGTCCTGTTTTAGGACTGCTGACAGGTGTTCTTTGGGATATATCTGTGGGGACAGGGGATGAAGTTTATGCCAAATCTGTCTGATAGCAGCTTGGCAATGCCCTCAGGATTAGTGTGAGTGGTACCATCAACTACTAGTTCAGTACAAAGCTGGGCCTTCCCTTTTAGCTTTCTGACATAGCTAAAGAATGCCTTGTGATTATCCTTAGATAGGGATGGTAGTTTAGCTTCATAATTGGCTTTAGAGGACATTGCAAGTTATCTAATTTGCTTGTTCAGGTTATAAAAGTTTTCCTTCTTCTGCTGAGTAAGTTCCCTCTTATTGTTAGACATTGATTTCTTCCTCTTGTTGTATAATCTATTTATACTTGATGTCCACCAGGGTGGCTTTTTTTGTAGGTACCTAATTTTGTTCCATTCAGGTATAGCTGAGTCTATACATTTGTATAGGTTTTTATAAGGGCATTTGTGTACACCTCTGTATAGGAGTCATTGTTGACAGTGGTAGCAGGGGGTTTGAAACTATTTATACTATTGCTTAGGATGCTAGTTTGCTTTGGAGAAATTTTTCATCCTTTTTGCTCTTGAGGAGAGGTCAGTTATGATCGTTACTTCGAATGGCACTGATTTATGATCAGACATTACCAGGGATGGCAACACATGGGTGGTAGTACAGAGACCCCCCTCTTTTGGTGAGTACTACGTCTAGGACACTCAAGCCTCTTGTGGGGGTGCAGACTATCTGTTCCAGAGCATTTGCATTAACAAAGTCCAGGAACCATCGGACAAGCATGCTTGTGCTCATATATGACTCCCTATTGATGGAAGGATAGTTGTAATCACCCATGACCAAGGCTTTTGGCTGTATAGTGAGTGATTCAAGTAGGTCCAGGCAGGCAGAGTGGCTCTAGTGGTTCATGGTAGGGGACCTATAGCTAACAATGATATGGAAGGGGGTTTTACCTACAGTTAGTTGGACTTGGAATAGCTCTAGGGAGTTTTACTATTTGACCAGTTTTGAGGTGTATTTGTCTTTAGTGAAGATAAATACACCTCCACCAGTGTTTTTTTCATGCTCCTTTTGAAGTCTGAATGTGTGGAAGGCATTGTAGCCTTGCATAGCTGGGGTGCTGTCTGTGGCCTTGAACCATGTTTCTGTGACTGCACAGACATCGGCATCTTCCAGGGTGAGTAGTGCTTCCAGTGAGTGCAGTTTCCGATTAAGACTCCTAGCATTAAGCAGCATAACCCAAAGTTTGTTTAGAGTGGATTTTTTTATGTCGGGAATTTTGTTACTATGACATTGCCTAAAAAGGCACTATGAGGAAGTTAAGTACCTTTGCCAGTAACCTAAAGCCAAGAGGCAACAGGTGATGACCACCTCTGGTAAAGCAGTGTGGTCTGTCAACCATATCTCCCCAGGCTGACAGATACTGGATCCCCCTGGTTTGACAGCAGAAGCTAAGCCAATTGTTGAAGTCAATCATTTTTATTTATATTGAGGCATCATCCTGGATGATGGTAGAATGCTGCTTAGAGCTAGGGACATACCTGCCTGTGACATATAAAAATGTGAACTCAGTCAAGTATCTCTTCATGTAGTTCAGTGAGATACGTCTCCAACATGGACTACGACAGAGTGATAACAGTACTTATTGAGAGACTTGAGTGAGTACTCTGGAACACAATCCTCATCCAAATAAAACAAAGCTTGTCTGTGTCCATGTTAAAATACAACTTAGATCAGTGGGTGGGAATAAATGCAATTTAACCCAGGACGCCCACTCTGCTATTAATTGGACAGAGGCAGTGTCTAAATGCCATACGGTCAGCAGTACTAAACAGTATGACTCCATAAACACTCACTTATCACATGATATATTATCTATCTGACAAAACCACTAATACACCTCTTCAAATACTCAGTGTTCCAACACAGGCAAATGCACACCTTTCATTCTGTAATAGTTGCCTCTTTTTCATATGAATGTAATCTGATTAGTAAATGTATGTGTAACTGTTAATGTATTTTAATTAATCATCATCATCATCATTAACCCCTTTTTCCCATTTTCTACATGGGGTCAACATGTCATGTTAACTGTTGCCATCTCTTTCGATTCAGTGCTACAGTCCTGCCTTCTTCGGCACAAATGCCTGACTGTCACAGATCTTTTCTCACACAGTCCATCCACCTCTTTGCTGGATGCCCTCTTTTCTTCTTGCCTTCTTCTGGACTGTCCCAAATCTTCTTCACCAGATTATCTTCGGCTTTTCTGCACATATGCCCGAACCACTGTAATCTGTTTTCTTTGATCTTTTCTGCAATTGGAGCTACTTTGGTTTCTGCGCTTATGTCATTTATTCATCTGTCCCACAGTGTGCATCTTACCACCTGTCTCAGGAACTGCTGTTCCATCTCCAGTACATTCCTCACCTGCTCTACATTTGCTGCTCAGGTTTCTGTACCATACAGTAGTACTGCTGCTCAGGTTTCTGTACCATACAGTAGTACTGCTGCTCAGGTTTCTGTACCATACAGTAGTACTGCTGCTCAGGTTTCTGTAACATACAGTAGTACTGCTTCTCAGGTTTCTGTACCATACAGTAGTACTGCTGCTCAGGTTTCTGTAACATACAGTAGTACTGCTTCTCAGGTTTCTGTACCATACAGTAGTACTGCTGCTCAGGTTATCTGTACTATACAGAAGTACTGCTGCTCAGGTTTCTGTACCATACGATAGTACTGCTGCTCAGGTTTTTATACCATACGGTAGTACTGCTGCTCAGGTTTCTGTACCATACGGTAGTACTGCTGCTCAGGTTTCTGTAACATATGGTAGTACTGCTGCTCAGGTTTCTGTACCATTCAGTAGTACTGCTGCTCAGGTTTCTGTACCATACAGTAGTACTGCTGCTCAGGTTTTTGTACCATACAGTAATACTGCTGCTCAGGTTTCTCTACCACACAGTAGTACTGCTGCTCAGGTTTCTCTACCATACAGTAGTACTTCTGCTCAGGTTTCTCTACCATACAGTTGTACTGCTGCTCAGGTTTCTGTACCATACAGTAGTACTGCTGCTCAGGTTTCTGTACCATACAGTAGTACTGCTGCTCAGGTTTACTGTACCAAACAGTAGTACTGCTGCTCAGGTTTCTGTACCATACAGTAGTACTGCTGCTCAGGTCTTGTGTACCATACAGTAGTACTGCTGCTCAGGTTTCTGTACCATACAGTAGTACTGCTGCTCAGGTTTCTATACCATACAGTAGTACTGCTGCTCAGGTTTCTGTACCATACAGTAGTACTCCTGCTCAGGTTTACTGCACCATACAGTAGTACTGCTGCTCAGGTTTACTGTACCATACAGTAGTACTGCTGCTCAGGTTTACTGTACCATACAGTAGTACTGCTGCTCAGGTTTCTGTACCATACAGTAGTACTGCTGCTCAGGTTTACTGTACCATACAGTAGTACTGCTGCTCAGGTTTTCTGTACCATACAGCAGTACTGCTGCTCAGGTTTTCTGTACCATACAGTAGTACTGCTGTTCAGGTTTACTGTACCATACAGTAGTATTGCTGCTCAGGTTTCTGTACCATACAGTAGTACTGCTGCTCAAGTTTCTGTACCATACAGTAGTATTGCTGCTAAGGTTTACTGTACCATACAGTAGTACTGCTGCTCAGGTTTCTGTAACATATGGTAGTACTGCTGCTCAGGTTTCTGTACCATTCAGTAGTACTGCTGCTCAGGTTTCTGTACCATACAGTAGTACTGCTGCTCAGGTTTTTGTACCATACAGTAATACTGCTGCTCAGGTTTCTCTACCACACAGTAGTACTGCTGCTCAGGTTTCTCTACCATACAGTAGTACTTCTGCTCAGGTTTCTCTACCATACAGTAGTACTGCTGCTCAGGTTTCTGTACCATACAGTAGTACTGCTGCTCAGGTTTCTGTACCATACAGTAGTACTGCTGCTCAGGTTTACTGTACCATACAGTAGTACTGCTGCTCAGGTTTCTGTACCATACAGTAGTACTGCTGCTCAGGTCTTGTGTACCATACAGTAGTACTGCTGCTCAGGTTTCTGTACCATACAGTAGTACTGCTGCTCAGGTTTCTATACCATACAGTAGTACTGCTGCTCAGGTTTCTGTACCATACAGTAGTACTCCTGCTCAGGTTTACTGCACCATACAGTAGTACTGCTGCTCAGGTTTACTGTACCATACAGTAGTACTGCTGCTCAGGTTTACTGTACCATACAGTAGTACTGCTGCTCAGGTTTCTGTACCATACAGTAGTACTGCTGCTCAGGTTTACTGTACCATACAGTAGTACTGCTGCTCAGGTTTTCTGTACCATACAGCAGTACTGCTGCTCAGGTTTTCTGTACCATACAGTAGTACTGCTGTTCAGGTTTACTGTACCATACAGTAGTATTGCTGCTCAGGTTTCTGTACCATACAGTAGTACTGCTGCTCAAGTTTCTGTACCATACAGTAGTATTGCTGCTAAGGTTTACTGTACCATACAGTAGTACTGCTGCTCAGGTTTTTGTACGATATAGTAGTACTGCTGCACAGGTTTTCTGTACCATACAGTACTACTGCTGCTCAGGTTTTCTGTACCATACAGTAGTACTGCTGCTCAGGTTTACTGTACCATACAGTAGTACTGCTGCTCAGGTTTCTTTACCATACAGTAGTACTGCTGCTCAGGTTTCTGTACCATACAGTAGTACTGCTGCTCAGATTTCTGTACTATGCAGTAGTACTGTTGCTCAGGTTTCTATACCTTACAGTAGTACTGCTGCTCAGGTTTCTATACCATACAGTAGTACTGCTGCTCACGTTTCTGTACCATACAGTAGTACTGCTGCTCAGGTTTCTGTACCATACGGTAGTACTGCTGCTCTGGTTTTCTGTACCGTACGGTAGTACTGCTGCTCAGGTTTCTATACCATACGGTAGTACTGCTCTCAGGTTTTCTGTACCATACGGTAGTACTGCTGCTCAGGTTTCTGTACCATATAGTAGTACTGCTGCTCAGGTTTTCTGTACCATACAGTAGTACTGCTGCTCAGGGTTTTGTACCATACACTAGTACTGCTGCTCAGGTTTTCTGTACCATACAGTAGTACTGCTGCTCAGGTTTCTATACCATAAATTAGTACTGCTGCTTAGGTTTCTGTACCATACAGTAGTACTGCTGTTCAGGTTTTCTGTACCATACGGTAGTACTGCTGCTCAGGTTTCTATACCATACAGTAGTACTGCTCTCAGGTTTTCTGTACCATACGGTAGTACTGCTGCTCAGGTTTCTGTACCATATAGTAGTACTGCTGCTCAGGTTTTCTGTACCATACAGTAGTACTGCTGCTCAGGTTTTCTGTACCATACGGTAGTACTGCTGCTCAGGTTTCTATACCATACAGTAGTACTGCTGCTCAGGTTTCTGTACCATACAGTAGTACTGCTGCTCAGGTTTCTGTACCATACAGTAGTACTGCTGCTTAGGTTTCTGTACCATGCAGTAGTACTGCTGCTCAGGTTTCTGTACCATACAGTAGTGCTGCTTCTCAGGTTTCTGTACCATACAGTAGTACTGCCACTCAGGTTTCTGCACCATACAGTAGTACTGCTACTCAGGTTATCTGTACTATACAGTAGTACTGCTGCTCAGGTTTCTGTACAATACGGTAGTACTGCTGCTCAGGTTTCTATACCATACGGTAGTACTGCTGCTCAGGTTTCTGTACCATACGGTAGTACTGCTGCTCAGGTTTCTGTACCATATGGTAGTACTGCTGCTCAGGTTTCTGTACCATACAGTAGTACTGCTGCTCAGGTTTCTGTACCATACAGTAGTACTGCTGCTCAGGTTTACTGTACCATACCGTAGTACTGCTGCTCAGGTTTCTGTACCATACCGTAGTACTGCTGCTCAGGTTTCTGTACCATACAGTAGTACTGCTGCTCAGGTTTACTGTACCAAACAGTAGCACTGCTGCTCAGGTTTCTGTACCATACAGTAGTACTGCTGCTCAGGTTTTCTCTACCATACAGTACTACTGCTGCTCAGGTTTTCTGTGCCATACAGTAGTACTGCTGCTCAGGTTTACTGTACCATACAGTAGTACTGCTGCTCAGGTTTTCTGTACCATACAGTAGTACTGCTGCTCAGGTTTCTGTACCATACAGTAGTACTGCTGCTCAGGTTTCTGTACCATACAGTAGTACTGCTGCTCAGGTTTTCTGTACCATACAGTAGTACTGCTGCTCGGGTTTCTCCACCATACAGTAGTACTGCTGCTCAGATTTCTGTACCATACAGTAGTACTGCTGCTCAGGTTTCTGTACCATACAGTAGTACTGCTGCTCAGATTTCTATACCATACAGTAGTACTGCTGCTCAGGTTTCTGTACCATACAGTAGTACTCCTGCTCAGGTTTACTGCACCATACAGTAGTACTGCTGCTCAGGTTTACTGTACCATACAGTAGTACTGCTGCTCAGGTTTACTGTAGCATACAGTAGTACTGCTACTCAGGTTTCTGTACCATACAGTACTACTGCTGCTCAGGTTTTCTGTACCATACAGTAGTACTGCTCCTCAGGTTTACTGTACCATACAGTAGTGCTGCTGCTCAGGTTTCTGTACCATACAGTAGTACTGCTGCTCAGGTTTTCTGTACCATACAGTACTACTGCTGCTCAGGTTTTCTGTACCATACAGTAGTACTGCTTCTCAGGTTTACTGTACCATACAGTAGTATTGCTGCTCAGGGTTCTGTACCATACAGTAGTACTGCTGCTCAGGTTTCTGTACCATACAGTAGTACTGATGCTCAAGGTTTCTGTACTATGCAGTAGTACTGCTGCTCAGGTTTCTATACCTTACAATAGTACTGCTGCTCAGGTTTCTGTACCATACAGTAGTACTGCTGTTCAGGTTTCTGTACCATACAGTAGTACTTCTGCTCAGGTTTCTGTACCATACAGTAGTACTGCTGCTCAGGTTTACTGTACCATATAGTAGTACTGCTGCTCAGGTGTCTGTACGATATATTAGTACTGCTGCTCAGGTTTTCTGTACCATACAGTACTACTGCTGCTCAGGTTTTCTGTACCATACAGTAGTACTGCTGCTCAGGTTTACTGTACCATACAGTAGTACTGCTGCTCAGGTTTCTGTACCATACAGTAGTACTGCTGCTCAGGTTTCTGTACCATACAGTAGTACTGCTGCTCAGGTTTCTGTACCATACAGTAGTACTGCTGCTCAGATTTTTGTACTATGCAGTAGTACTGCTGCTCAGGTTTCTGTACCATACAGTAGTACAGCTGCTCAGGTTTCTGTACCATACAGTAGTACTGCTGCTCAGGTTTCTGTACCATACAGTAGTACTGCTGCTCAGGTTTCTATACCATACAGTAGTACTGCTCTCAGGTTTTCTGTACCATACGGTAGTGCTGCTGCTCAGGTTTCTGTACCATATAGTAGTACTGCTGCTCAGGTTTGTGTACCATACAGTAGTACTGCTGCTTTTTCTGTACCATATGGTAGAACTGCTGCTCAGGTTTTCTGTACCATATGGTAGTACTGCTGCTGAGGTTTTCTGTACCATGCAGTAGTACTGCTGCTCTGGTTTTCTGTACCATAGAGTAGTACTGCTGCTCCGGTTTCTGTACCATACAGTAGTCCATTTGGCTTCCTCTCTGTATTGATGTTAATATGATAACGTATGCCAAGTGACCAGAAAGTTTTGGCCAATTCTATCTTCAGATAAAATGTTAAAAGAGACTGTTGGACATAACCCAAGTTTCCTTTTCAAAAATAAAACGAATTTCAAAAGGATTTTATGCACAAATGTTAGGATCTGTAACAACTACGTACATAATAATTCATCAGGAACAAAGAAATATGGCTTCTGCAAGGTCTGCAATGTAATCAATTGTAGCAACACATTTAAGCATCCGGTTACTAAACAGAGATTTCTTTTTCATGGATTAGCTAATTGCCTAACCAGCAATATTGTTTACATAGCTACCTGCATTTTATGTTGGAAAAACTAATATGAAGCTAAAGGAAAGAATTATCAAACATCAATCTGATATATGTAACAGAAAGGAAACAAATTCTCTTTTCCTGCATATATGTGAGCATGAGGGACATAGCTTTGTTTTCATGGTCACTTCAAAGATACATTTTACTTCCAGAGAAGGAGACCTGACCAATCTGACTGAGAGAGAGGAAGCCAAGTGTATAATGCGGCTGAGGGCAGATAACCCCCCTGGCCTTAATGGATGTGTTCCATTAAAACCTTTTCTTAAAAATAGACGAGCAATGAGCTATGCTCACTTATGACCTGTTTTCATTGCCAGAAACCTTAGCTATACTGACTTAGGCTCTGATGTCCCAAAGAAACTGTTGAAATGAAATAAAAAGAAGCGCCCTAAATGACCATCTCTATTTTTATTTTTAATTTTCACCTTTTTCTCTCAAATCTTGGCTTTTATGCAGAGCTTGTTCTTTTAACTAGAACCTACTGAAAAGATTTTACTAATATTACTTCTGGAAGTATGTCTGAGTCTATCTTAGAAACGTCAGTCTGTCATGTTTTTAACAAAGAGTTTTAAATAAAGAGTTTTAACTTCAAGCTATGGAGGTGTGTACCAATAGACTAACTTGATTCATTAACTTTCATCATTCACTGTAGGTTCTTTCACTGGATGATACCAACTTTTAAACACTGAACCCAGCTTACCTACTTGGATCTGAAGAAGGCTTGAAAAAGCTGAAAGCGCTTGTCCATTGTTTACATCAGAAGGGTTCTAGACTTTTATATTAGTTTTTTCTGTTTTTATGACATTCACATGTTTTAAAGCTGTGGAATTACAATGCCACTCTACTTTTACAACAGCAAAGCTCTATATTTCATATATTGTGGATTCAACATGGTAAAAGCCTGTTATTGAAGCTGTTGTTTTGAAGCTGTCTTTTCGCCATTTTGGTTGTTTAGCAAGTTTTGAATACTCAGATGAAATACTAATACCTGTGGTGTAACACTCTTCCAATATTTACATTGTTTTTTGTTCTGCTGAGCGTTCTTTAGCGGAATTCACTTCTTTTTCTGGATCTGATTTTGAATTATATCACCTATAGTGATACTGAAGACATAGCAAACCTGCTGGCCAAGAAATTCATCTTCAGATTCAGACCCCTCTCACCCCAATTATCTGACAAGCAACATCAGAAACCAATATGCCCCCAGCTATCACAAAGGACCAAGTCCTGGAAGCTCTCCCAAAAGCCAAAAATACTGCATCTATGGTTCCTGACAGTATCCCTTGATGTATCCAGAATGTCATACAGCACAACTATCATTGCCCCTAAAAACACTGCCCTACCTCAATCTCCAAACAGACTTTATACCAAGCGAATGGAGGACAGCAGCAGTTATATCCTTGCACAAGGAAGAGCCATCCACCGACATGGATAACTACAGAACCGTACATCTGAGACTTAATGACTACGTACATACTAAATCTCCAAACTCTGGACCCATCCCAGTTTAGTTTCATCAAAGGCAGGTCATGCTTACTTAACCTAGTGGTCTTTTTTAATATAGCCACCAAAGCAATAGATGTAGGCAAGATTGTACAGAAAGCTTACCTAGACCTGGCCAGAGGTTTTGACACAATAAACCCCTATGCCAGCTGGAACAGAGGATGTAGGAATTTTAGATCGGGAAGCAACCTCCACAAAAATACTGGTCACCAGTGGAGTCCCAAAAGGCTCAGTGCTGGGAACACTACTGTTTGCTATCTACTTCTCAGAAGTCCAAGCAATCATCAAGGGACTTTGGCTGACCAAGTCTGCAGACTGCAAGTTGGAAGCAGTCATTGAATCCCCAAAATAATCAGCCATACTCCAGGAAGACTTATCCTAAAAAAATAACTGGTGCCAGACTCATGAACTAAAGTTAAATGCCAAAAAGTGCAATATTGTATCCATTAGGATTCCAACTGCCCTGAGAAACTACCACATTGACAATACACCACTTATAGTCAATCCCGTAGTTGTGATCTGGAAATATACATAGACAGTGACTTAGCATTTGACCAGCATGTGTCTACTCTTACGAGGAAATCTTTCTATGTTTCCCAACTTATAAGCAAAGAGATAGCATCTTAGTACATAGATATTTTTGCTCAATGTACTCAGCCCTTGTCAGGCCCATCAATGAGTATAATATCCCATTTGGTATTTACCTGTCCAGGCATATGCAACAATTAACTTGCCCACAGAGGTTCCTCACAAAGAGAATGCAAGGTCTAAACCATATGACCTGCATATACCACCTGAAAGCTCTATCCCTATTCGTGGTCTCTTATAGAGTATCAATTAGTGACCAGTGTAATGATCTATAAGGCATCTTCTAACCTATGAGTAATTGTCTGACTGCACATCCACAAGTCAAATGATGTCTAAAATAACTGATCCATGCACCTTATTCTGTTTTGCAGTGTAAATATAATGGTCTGGAGGGACAGGTGTATATAGGTTTATAGGCTCAAAGGAGGTTATTAGGCTATTGGCCCTAGGGCCTTTATAAGCCTAGCCATGTTATACGTTTGTTTCCTTATTGGCCAGGTTGTATGATCTAGAATTGCAGCACAGGTCTATGATCAGCACCGACTACCCTTATCCATTAGGGGCATAGGTTACACCAACAGGCTAAATTTACGGTCTCCCATCCAGTTGTCTAAGTTACACTTAAATAGGGTCATTGAGAGCTCTGTTTTACATGAACTGGGAGTTTGTTCCAGAGGAGTGGCAATCTCTGGAGACATATCTATCTTTCCAGCATGTCCTGTTAATGTCACAGGCTAGTTTAAGATCCCTAGAGCGAGAGAATCTTGTCCCATTTGACTTGTGGATGTGCAGCATTTCCATTAGGACAGGGTCCAAGACTGCTCTGTAGGATAGGCAGAAGTCGCCTGTCAGCAGCCTATAAGATACAGAGTACAGTGACAGGGCCTTCAGTCTGTCCATGTCGGTCATGTGTTGGATGTCCTGAATTTTCTTGATGAGAAATCTTTGAGGTCTGTCCAGCTGCTGCAGGTGTCTGGTGAGGTACATAGAGAATGGACTGTTTTACTGTATTAGTGGTCTGATGAGGGATGAGTACAGGGGAGTTAAAACATCCTTAGCTCTGCATGCGATGCTCTTACTTATAAGATATGCAACTTAGAAGGCTTCCTTACCACTGTGGACACATGGTGATTGAAGTTAGGGTTGCTATCAACTTGTGTTCCCAAATCTCTCACCACAGGGTTTGAGCTAAGGAGGGTACTGTTAATACTGTAATTTAAGGGCTCTTCCCCTTTCCTGAAAGGGATGATAACACATTTTTTTTGCATTTAGTTTAAGTCCATGGCTGTGGCAACAATCATTTGTCTGTGTAATCTCTTTTTGTAGTATGCCAACATCATTGGGGGACTCAGTGATTGCACCCATCTTGCACTCATTGGCGAACTTGGTAAGCCACAGACCATCAATTTTCACCTGGACTTCCATGAAATATATTCCAAACAGTAGGGGGCCCACCACAGATCCTTGTGGTACACCATTGATAACTGGTCTACTGGTAGAGGTGGAATCCCAAACTTTGACTGTATGAGTTCTGTCAGTGAGCTGGTTGGCTACCCATCTAGTGATATATGGGTTAATTCCCAGCTGGGTTGGTTTCTCAATGATGCCTGAGTGGGGGATTCTGTCAAAAGCCCTGGCTAAGTCAAGATAGGCTGTATACTCTGTTTTGCCTTCATCAAGGGCTTTGGAGACATTCTTGAAGAACTCCACCAGGTTTAATAAGCAATATCTCCCCTTAACGAAGTCAAATTAGGTTGGTTCAATAGTTTGAAAGTCACCTATGTCTTTGCTGATAAAGTCCATGATGAATCTGTCCCTGGCCTTGCAGATAAGTGTGGTTAGGCTTATGGGTCCATAGTTCCAAGGGTCAGTTGATGGACCCCATTTGTGCAAGGGAATTACTGTTGCTGTTTTCCTTTCTGCTGGGACAAAGCCAGTATGTAGACTGTGGTTGAAGAGAGTGCCAAGTGGTTCTACTGGGTCCTGTTGTAGGACTGGTGACAGGTGTTCTTTGGGATATGTCTGTTGGGGACAGGGGATGAAGTTTATGCCAAATCTGTCTGATATCAGCTTGGCAATGCCCTCAGGATTAGTGTGAGTGGTACCATCAACTACTAGTTCAGTCAAAGCTGGGCCTTCCCTTTTAGCTTTCTGACATAGCTAAAGAATGCCTTGTGATTATCCCTAGCTAGGGATGGTAGTTTAGCTTCATAATTGGCTTTAGAGGACTTTACAAGTTATCTAATTTGCTTGTTCAGGTTATAAAGGTTGTCCTTCTTCTGCTGAGTAAGTTCCCTCTTATTGATAGACATTAGTTTATTCCTCTTGTTGTATAATCTGTTTATACTTGATGTCCACCAGGGTGGCTTTTTTGTAGGGACCTTATTTTGATCCATTCAGGTATAGCTGAGTCTATACATTTGTATAGGTTTTTATAAGGGCATTTTTGTACACCTCTATATAGGAGTCAATGTTGACAGTGGTAGCAGGGGATTTGAAACTATTTATACTATTGCTTAGGAGGCTAGTTTGCTTTGGAGAAATTTTTCATCCTTTTTGCTCTTGAGGAGAGGTCAGTTATGATTGTTACTTCAAATGGCACTGATTTATGATCAGACCTTACCAGGGATGGCAACACACGGGAGGTAGTACAGAGACCCCCTCTTTTGGTGAGTACTACATATAGGACACTCAAGCCGCTTGTGGGGGTGCAGACTATCTGTTCCAGAGCATTTATATTAACAAAGTCCAGGAACCATAGGGCGAGCATGCTTGTGCTCATATATGACTCCCAATTGATGGAAGGATAGTTGAAATCACCCATGACCAAGGTTTTTGGCTGTATAGTGAGTGATTCAAGTAGGTCCATGCAGGCAGAGTGGCTCTAGTGATTCATGGTAGGGGACCTATAGCTAACAATGATATGGAAGAGGGTTTTACCTACAGCTAGTTGGACTTGAATTAGCTCTAGGGAGTTTTACTATTTGACCAGTTTTGAGGTGTATTTGTCTTTAATGAAGATAAATACACCTCCACCATTGGTTCTTTCATGCTCCTTTTGAAGTCTGAACATGTGGAAGGCATTGTAGCCTTGCATAGCTGGGATGTTGTCTGTGGCCTTGAACCCTGTTTCTGTGACTGCACAGACATCGGCATCTTTCAGGGTGAGGAGTGCTTCCAGTGAGTGCAGTTTCCGATTAAGACTCCTAGCATTAAGTAGCATAACCCAGAGTTTGTTTAGAGTGAATTTTTTTATGTCGGGAATTTTGTTGCTATGACATTGCCTAAAAGGCACTATGAGGAAGGTAAGTACCTTTGCCAGTAACCTAAAGCCAAGAGGCAACAGGTGAAGACCATCTCTGGTAAAGCAGTGTGGTCTGTCGACCATATCTCCCCCAGGCTGACAGATACTGGATCCCCCTGGTTTGACAGCAGAAGCTAAGCCAATTGTTGAAGTCAATCATTTTTATTTATATTGAGGCATCATCCTGGATGATGGTAGAATGCTGCTTAGAGATAAGGACATACCTGCCTGTGACATATAATCTGTGAACTCAGTCAAGTATCTCTTCAGGTAGTTCAGTGAGATACGTCTCCAACATGGACTACGACAGAGTGATAACAGTACTTATTGAGAGACTTGAGTGAGTACTCTGGAACACAATCCTCATCCAAGTAAAACAAAGCCCGCCTGTGTCTATATTAAAATACAACTTAGATCGGTGGGTGGGAATAAAAGCAATTTAACCCAGGACCGCCCACTCTGCTATTAATGGACAGAGGCAGTGCCTAAATGCCATATGGTCAGCAGTACTCAACAATATGACTCCAGAAACACTCACTTATCACATGATCTATTATCTATCTGACAAAACCACTAATACACCTCTTCAAATACTCAATGTTCCAACACAGGCAAATGCACACCTTTCATTCTGTAATAGTTGCCTCTCTTTCATATGAATGTAATCTGATTAGTAAATGTATGTGTAACTGTTAATGTATTTTAATTAATCATCATCATTAACCTCCTTTTTCCCATTTTCTACATGGGGTCAGCGTGTCGTGTTAACTGTTGCCATCTCTTTCGATTCAGTGCTACAGTCCTGCCGTCTTCGACACAAATGCCTGACTGTCACAGATCTTTTCTCACACAATCCATCCACCTCTTTGCTGGATGCCCTCTTTTCCTCTTGCCTTCTTCTGGTCTGTCCCAAATCTTCTTCACCAGCTTGTCTTCTGCTTTTCTGCACATATGTCCGAACCACTGTAATCTGTTTTCTTTGATCTTTTCTGCAATTGGAGCTACTTTGGTTTCTGCTCTTATGTCTTCATTTCTTCATCTGTCCCACAGTGTGCATCCTACCACCTGTCTCAGGAACTTCAGTTCCATCTCCGCTACATTCCTCACCTGCGCTGCCTTTGCTGATCAGGTTTCTGTACCATACAGTAGTACTGCTGCTCAGGTTTCTGTACCATACAATACTACTGCTGCTTAGGTTTCTGTACCATACGGTAGTACTGCTGCTCAGGTTTACTGTACCATACGGTAGTACTGTTGCTCAGGTTTACTGTACAATACGGTAGTACTGCTGCTCAGGTTTCTGCACCATACAGTAGTACTGCTGCACAGGTTTGCTGTACCATACAGTAGTGCTGCTGCTCAGGTTTACTGCACCATACAGTAGTACTGCTGCTCAGGTTTCTGTACCATACACTAGTACTGCTGCTCAGGTTTTCTGTACCATACAGTAGTACAGCTGCTCTGGTTTCTGTACCATATGGTAGTACTGATTGCACCGCTGTTTTGTAACCTTACTTTTCATTTTCTTTGGCATTCTTCTGTCGTACACTACATGTCAAACTCTATGCCAGTTTGCTTCAGCTCCTCTGATTCTAGCTTTGACCTCTTTATTCAGACTTCCCTTCTCCTCAACTACCCCTCCTTGATACTTAAAGCTATTATCCTGTCCCACTTTCTTCCTTTCAATCTCATTTCTTAGCTTCTCCTGATTTAAAAAAAAACACACAAAACTGGACCTCCAAGGTGGAACAAACGAAACTGCTCACAGGAGTGGTGTCTGGAACCTTTTAATGGTGCTTCCTGCTACCTCAGCTCAAAAGCCTTCAAGGGAATAATTTTTACACCAAATGAAGCAACTTTGTATGCAAACTTTCTCAAGTTAATTCTTCTGATTTCCCCAGTTTGCTGCCATTACCACTGTCTTATCTGTATATAGTTTCATCCCATGTGCCTTCAGTTTTGCCTTCCAATCTCCTTTTCTTTACTGAAGTTTTTTGCTCAGAGTCTGCCTGCAATACCACATCATCTGCATACAACAATTTTGTTGATCTTTCCCATCCGATCTGTTTGCTAATGTAGTCTGTCACCAGTATGAACACTAGTGGGCTCAGAGCTGAACCCTGATGTACACCCACTCCCACTGCGAACCCCTGTCTGAGAGCAAACACTGTTCGTATGTGAGTCATTGGGTCCTTGTACATAGCCTGCACTAATTCTTCCGTGAGTGATAAGCTTGTCAGGAAGCTTGTGAATATTAATGAATACCTGTTTTAAAATGTTTGTAATATGTTGGAACTTTTCTCCCCAAACCTCCACTGAAAAGTTTTTTTTTGACAAAACAAATCCAAAATAAACAAAAGCAAAATTAAATAACTTCATTCACAAATGGAAAGTACAGGAATAACAGTGATGGAGAGGGTATTTTAAACACCTAATGGGATAACACAGCTAGGCTCAAAATGGCCCTTCATGGAAGAAGGCCCAGTATTCACCTGTGAACCCATTCACCTATTCCAAGCCTAGTATTCACCTGTGAACCCACTCACCTTTTTCAAGCGTAGTATTCACCTCTGAACCCACTCAACTATTCTAAGCCTAGCATTCACCTATGAACCCACTCACTTTTTCCAAGCCTGGTATTCACCTGTGAACCCGCTCACCTATTCCAAGAGCCATCAATGCAAGACAAAATGACTGAAAATGCAGACTTACATATGCTAACACTGAGATTCCTGTTTTTCTGAATATTCCCTTTTTTCTGTGGCATGTCTATCTCGGAGCTGGCATATATAAGTGTGAGGTGGCTTGCCCACCCACACTGTGGAATGTAGGAGGTCCTTGCTGCTCTGCATTAAAACAGTTTAAAGGACAAGAACATTCTAGATTCACTGCTCTTCTGTGTTTTGTGGGTCTGTATTTATAACAATGAATGATCAACTGATCGAACGTTGTTATATCGAACTCAAAAGTTCGAATTCACAAAACATCGAACAACCGGAACAGTAATTTTTTTCCCAGGGAAAAAAAAATCACTGTTCCCAGAAAACAAAAAAAGGCATTAAAACATTGCATAAAGTGGGGGGCTTCACCCCCACACCCCCGACGTGGGAGGCTGTGCCACCCACACCCCCCTACTTAGATATACCAACTCCGAGATCGCACTGCAGTGCCAAAAATGGCAAAGTGACGGAAGCGGACAAGCGACTTCTTTCCCAGGGAGAGAATTTGCTTATATGCCACTTCGTCATTTTACCTTTTTGACATTTCAAGTACGACCAAGACACATTCGACAAAATGCGGCTTCGGTCATCTGATAGGAATCCTATTTTCTGACGTCTATTTTCCATAAGTCCATGGCTTACACTTAAGAGTCTCAGAAGTACAAAAGGGAGCCCTGTTGCTTTACTGTGCCCCTCTTGGAAACCATTGATGAACCTTGTTAAAAGTACATACAAAATGATAAAGACTATTAGTTGTTGAGTTATAAGCTTGTTAGGAAGTTAATAGAAGGGAGGGAGCATAGAAATTTCATGAATGTGATCATTAGCAGCTGGATGCAAAATTTTGTGTAGAGACAGAAATGCAGATGTTTTCAAATAATATGGGAATGTGGAAATTATTAAGGCAAAAGTAAGTATCCAAGCAAATGACATGGAAATAAAGGAGTCACCATCCCAGAAAGATTTATGATGTGGGTGGCTTGCCATAGGCTTGTCCTGGCTTGGAATCACTTTACAGAGTTTGTTGGTTTTGATACTGATGACCTTAATGGAAATAGAATAAGGAAAACACCTGAGAACTGTAGTTACTCTGCACTGAAACAAGTGAGCAGCTTGAACTATGTGTGAAAAGCTGAAGAGCAATGACAAAAAGTGACCAGATTGTGATGAGGTACTACTTACAGACAGCGAGGAAGACAAAGGGCTACCTTTGGAAATCAGAGCATTAGGGACAGATCTATCATGGCATGATGAAAATAACATTTTTTTTAAAAAAACCTTGGGGTGTTAATTTACGTTTTCACCTATTTTCAGAATATACAGCTTTAGATTTCCTTGTTAGTTTTGATCTGCCATTTTTCAGCTTGACTGAAGCATATTAGTCAGTGTTTAAAATAAATATGCATTAGTATTGTGTTTGTATTTTGGTTTCTGATTCTGTCTGCTAAGATTAAGATTTGTTTTTGGATCCGAAATGACGAAGGATGTTGTATCAGATAGGACTGGTATATAACAAAGGTTAACTTACCCCAAGGCTTTGTGATCTAAGAGTTGGGTACATTAGTTAAGGGATACTGGAGACAAATCCCATACATGGAAATGATGAAAGCTTGCCTCTGTTTCCCTTACAGTCATCGATTTGAACCCATTTAGTGACATAGACTTGTATCTGGAGGTGATGAAATGTACATCAGCTGCAGAAACCATAGTCTAAATTTTTTAATACTTTCAGTTTTATGGCTGCTCAAGGAGCATGTTTGATGCTTGAGTTCCCTGTAGTTACAGAGAAATATTCTGACTGAAGGTGTAGAACACTCAGGAAATACTTAATGCAGTATTGCAGTCATTTTGCCTCACAGTTATTCCTAGCATTTGAAAGCTCAAATAGGAGAAGACAGTGACAATTCTAGTTAAAATAATTAAAGGTTTAGTTTTACCTGATTTTGACACACTTCTATTTGAATAACAAAATACTATGAGACAGTATGAATGTCATAATTTATAATGCAGGTCAAATAATCCTTTGAGGGTAATTTGTAAGTGCACAGTCTACTATGGAAGCCGCTGTGCTGCAGCGGTAGCATGGTTGCCTCACAGCAAGAGGCTCTCCTGTTCAATTCTCGGCTGGAGTGCCTTCTGTGTGGAGTCTGCATGTCCTCCCTGTGGTTGAGTGGCATTTGAAAGACATGCATGAATGGGTGTGCCTTCGCTGAAGGTTGGGCATTGGACTGGCAATTCGGCACCGTGAAAATCTACTGCCAATCATTAGCGGACAGGAGTTCTGCTGTTGCAACCCCTAACCTGGAAAAGACAAACAACAGTCTACTATGGAATTCTTTTTGGAGGAGGGCTTGATCCCCTGGCTGCATAATTATTGATGAAAAATAAACATAAGGTAACAGGCTGAGAAATTTAATTAATCTGGTCATTAGACAGAAATACAGAAGTTTTCAATGACATTGGAATGTGGAAATTCTAAGGCAGAGGTTAAGTATGTTCACACATGACATAGAAATAAAGGAGTCACCACCCCACAGAGATTATACAGACAGACAGTTTTAGCTAATTGTGTGAGACAACGAAGGTTAAGTATTCTGAGAATGAATGAGTTAGTGTTGTTGAAGAGTGTGTGTGTTATTCACTAGAATGACAAGAAATGTTATCATGGTGGGTGTAAGACTGTAGATTATGGTCAGTTGGACCTTAATATGATCACCAATGTCAATCAGCTGTAAGCTTCTAGAGGTCACAGTATGCGTTATTTGAGGAAGCTGTGAAAATGTGCAGATCAGATTGCACTGATTAGTTGAAGGGTACCTTAGTAAACAAAATGTCCAAGATTATTTGAGTTGAATGCATTGCAATAAAGTCTTAGTTGTATCACAAATATGGTGCTAGCTTTTAAAAAATATTTAAGGATCCCAATAATGCCATTTTAATGTCAGAGCATTATAATTTAAAACAGTCAGATTTATTTCAGATACTTCTAGCTTTCATGCAATTAATTGTTAAACTTTACTGTACTCAAGTTTATGCCATATATGTCCTGTTGGTTAAGAAGATAATATGCCCTGAAAGAAAGAAAAAAAATAAGAAAAATACTTTGATAAAGGGGTAAAACAAATGAAGTAAATAAAAAAAGATCTGTTTAGGTCTAGGGCTACCCATTCCTGTGATTAAATATGGCCTGCAACTTAAATAAGACATGCTGGAGGGATAGAGTTATCTCTCAGCGACTGCCACATCTTTGGAACAGGCTACCAATTCATGTGAAACAGAGCACCTCTATGACACTGTTCAAGAGGAACCTGGATGAGTTGATGGGGCACCATAAATTCTTATCAGAGAGAGCACCCACAACCCTCCTGGACATGGGCAGTCATCACTATATGCAATCTTGGGTATTGACTACTACTTCTGTGGTTTGAAATGTCATGGCTTAAAATGACCTCTGGGTTGATAACCTAGTAATCTCCTATGATCTTATTTAGGATCTGATTATTGTAATCTAACTGTGTTTCTGAGAAAATGTGGAGAATGGTTCAAGTGCAGTGCAATTTTGGACATGATGTATGTAAGCCATAAGGAATGGTAAACAGTTATATGCTGGGAATGTGGGTAGAGAGTTTCTTATAGAATGATGAAGATTTGTAAAGAGTGATGCAACATTCTTAGTAATGATAAAAGATAGTACTAACATCACTTATAAAAACTGGCTTGGGCCATGAATGTATGTATGATGTCACTTTTATGAGGCAAGCAAAAGTGGCTAATTTTTCTGAAGGTAGGTGCATGATAAATAAGCAGGCCTCCTGATCTCCAGTAGCTTAATATAGCAGCACAAAGTGGAGGTTTGTAATCTTTTTGGGAGGAGGAGCTAAATTGTATTGAAAAGTAATCATCAATAAGTGAACCACCTTCATACTTTTAAGTAAGATGAATGATTTTACTATCCTTTGTGAATTAACATATTCAGTACTTATAAATGTTTCCTTAACTGCAAATGTTGCAGTAATTTAGTTTGGAAGTAGAAATAGCTTTGTATCTGAATTTGTCTGTGGTGAATGTTCACTTATGTTGTCTTTAGTTGTTTAGTAGTGATTCTGGCAGTTACAACAGATGATTAAGGCCGTGAGCAGTTAAAATTCCAGTCCCTGTAGTCTGGGACTTGATGGTGTCAGCCATCACTTACCTAATGTGTGACTGTAAAGAAAGTCACTTAACCTGGCTGTGTTCTGTGGCAGGTGCAGCACTGGTCTAGGCTCATTGGTGTCTCCTGGACTGTATGCTATTAGCTGCTGCCTTTTCAACTCTGAAATATTTATTGTAAGAAAGCAAAATAGGTAGCTGTTTTTCTGACTAATGACAGTTGTAGTGTTCATCAAGATGTTCTCAGAAGGAATGCATTGTGTTAAGTCTGTGGAACATAATGAAAATATTCCAATATGACAATATTTCCACATTTGATACTTGTTTTATACATTCTGTGTTTTAATATTTTCAAAACAAATATATGTCTTCTTATGAACTTATTTAATGAATTCATGTATTCAGTATTAAGAATATAGGAAGAGAATTAGGTAAGCAATCACTACGACCATAAGATGCCAGGCCATGTACACCTTTAAACACACTCTTTTCAAGCACTTAATAGTGCTAACCTCCCAAATCGAGCAGAACTATACATGATAATCCCACTTTATCCATCTAGTCATCAAAACCAGCCTTAAAGGTATTTGGCCTGTGGTGGTAACTTATTCTACAGGCTGAGAATGTATTGACCAAGAAACATATTTCTTATTGCTTACTTCAAAGCCTTTTTTGAATAGTAGATAAAAAAGCCAGTTTCAGGGTGTCATAAATAATATGGCCTGCATCTAGAAAGTATCAACTATCACTTTCATTATGTGATTTTTTTATGAATAAACTGTGTGTTTTGGTCAGAAAATATCATCAAAAAATGTAAATTTTCATTTGCCAAATTAAATGTGAGTTCATCATTACAGTGGGCCGGATTTACAAAGGCTTGCACGGAGTCTAAGATTAGTGTAAGACGGCAGACAGCCAATATGTCTGCCGAGCGATCTAGCAACAGCCGGCAGGGGCGTGCATGAGAGCTTCTAAAGCTACTCTTGCACGGACAGTGTTATGGTATGCAAATTATCTCATTTGCTGCTGAAAGCTATGCAAATGAGGTAAATTTGCGATTCAGGAAACACTAACCTGTCCATGTAAGAGTAGTGTTATTGGCAGAAATGTACTCCGTTGATAACGGAGTATCGTTCTGCAAATAGCTAAACAGAGCTATGACAGATCCAAATAAAGGATGCATCTAGTTGAGGAAGCATGCCAATGACCAAATATAGGGCCATTGGCATTTGCAAATGTTGTAAATCCTTAAAATCTATTTTTTCCCCAAATCTACGGTGTTTAAGCGTAGTGCAAGGCCGCGCAAACATGCGGTGCTTTAAATAAAATGAAAAAAATTGAAAAATAGACAAAAATGGGCATTTCCCCTAAAAAAGCTTGTTCTGCCATGCAGGTGAATGGCAGGCTGAAAACAACATGGCCACTGAGTAGTGGTTGCTAAGGCGGGGAAGCTCAGTGTGAGAGATGTAACCGAGCATTAGTAGGCAATCCTATGCAAATGAGGATAAGGATAGCGAATCCCAATTTTCCCTGGCATGTGAGCCATGTCCCTAGAGTGTAAGTGTAGGTGTAGGGGAGTTGTAGAGTAGAAGATAGGTGACATCATGAGGGGGTATGTCTGAAAGACTGTAAGCTTATTGGAGCACAGTGGCTTGTGTTTGCCCTGAGTTGCTCAGGACTGCAAGAGGCGTGTCTACAGTTGTCCTAGCTGAAAACCAGAAACCAAAGGTGTACGCTGGGGATATATCTGAAATTTCATGCAAACGTGATTACACCCTGTGCATCAGTGTTTGCGTGATGCTGCCCCTTGTGGAAACAGAAAGGGAAAAGGAAGGAAAAGAAGTAGTAGGAAGTTAACCAAGGAGAACTAGCAGAGCTGCCAGGTGAAATATATCAGAATCAGCCAATTACACAGGCAGTAGACTAGCCCAGCCCAGTCCAGCACTTTAAACTCTGCAAACAGCAGTCTACCCTGTTTTTTCCCAAGAACTCTGCAACACTGCTGTATACAGAGAGTGAAAACTTAAAAAGCTTAAGTCAGACAAAATGTTAGGGGCTGCTATTGCTATCATAAACCAACATGTGCAAGATGCTGAGGGTGGTGATGTTGTGAATGCTGCTGAGCAACCAACAGTGAGGAGACGGAGAAGAGTGTACAGATCCAGGGTAAACTACCAGGGCCTACATGAGCTGGAGATAGTGGAGCGTTATAGAGTGGACAGAGACCTCCTGCAGCAAATTGTTGAGCTGTGCCAGCCATGCCTCACACACAGAACCAACAGAGGGGAACCCATCCCAGTGGATACCAAGGTATGTGTTGGCCTACAAGTACTAGCTACAGGTACCTTCCAGAGACCAACTGGTGATATGATGGGGGTTTCACAGGCATCAGCATCCAGGGTACTGCACCAGTTCCTGGATGCCATGTCAGCACATGTCGGTGAGCACGTATATTTCCCCAATTCCCGTGAGGCATTGGCCAACAATATGCGTCTTTTCCACCAAATAGCAGAATACCCTGAGGTAGTGGGTGCAATAGACTACACACACATACACATCAAAGCACCACCCGGTGAGCAGGGTAGGGTCTACATCAACTGCAAGGGCTTCCCCTTCATCAACTGCCAGGTCATGTGCGATGCCCAGGGCATAATAATGAATGTGTGTACTGGCTGCCCTGGAAGCTATCACGATTCCCACATCTGGCATCTGACGCAACTGTACCAGAGATTTGCCAATGGCTACATCCCTGACGGTCACCTAATGGGGGATGCTGGATACGCACAGGAGCCATGGCTGATGATACCCATCAGAAATGCACACACACCCGAACAAGAACTCCATAATGAGGCACACACACAAACAAGAAACAGTATTGAGTGTGTGTTTGGGATGCTCAAGGCATGGTTCCAGTGCCTGGACACATCTGGTGGAGCCTTGCAGTACTCACCAACTAAATGTACCCAAATTGTCATGGTATGTGCCATGCTACACAATATGATCCTGCAAAAACAGCTGCAGCAGGAACAGCATGGGGCAGGGCCAAACAGCCCCTCACCATTGCCAGGGCCTGCACAGGCACAGCGTGGCTCAGAGAAGGAACAACCTGAGCCTGCCCCAGTAGGCAGAAGGAGGCATGCCCAGTATGCCTTGGCCTTGGCAAAGAGGCAACGCATAGCACATACACTGACTCAGTAGGAACCCTGGAAATAACACCTCTCTCTGACTCGCACATACAATAAATGGGATGCCTAACTTGACTCTACCTGTTTTCAAACATGTATAGGGAGTGTGGTCTCCTGTTCAAGCTGGTAACAACTGCTGTCCCCCATGGCTCAGTCCTGGGACCCCTCCTGTCTGGTGTATACTTTTCAGAAATACAGTCAAACACATGAGGGCTATGTTTAGCAAAGTTTGTGGGTGACTGCAAAAAAGATGTCATAATCGATGTTTGGGACAACAGAGACATCCTTAAAAAGGGTCTCAGTCAGATAGATGTGGTGTCAAAATTATGGCCTCGAGCTACAGTCATACAAATACCACATAGGTGCCAACACTCTAAATATGGAAGTGATAATAAGGGATCTATGTACACATGTGGATAGTCATCTCTACTTCCAGAAACACATTCACAAAGTGGATAGAAAATCATGCTATGTGTTCCCACAAACTGCCAAGGTCTTTGCATGTTGGTCAAAGGAGGTTCCCTCTACTCATCAGTAATCAGACCCATCAGAGAGTACCACAACACACTTGCGATGAATCTGACTAGGCACCTTCAGCAGCTGGAAAGACCACTGAAGTACCTCAACAAGAGGATTACTGGCCTCAAACAGTTGCCCCATGCAACAAGACTGAATTTAACTCAATCTGTACTCTGTTGCATACTGTCTACTCAGGAGATCTCTGCCCAGCAGACAGTCCAATGCAGAACTGATGTACATACACTATCTGAAGTAAACCCAAGCTCACTGTACCACATGCTCTAGGGATATCATCAGCAAAAGATTAAATAGAACATGTTGGAGGGATCCATTACTAACTCACAGACTTCCCTTTCTTTGGAACAGGCTCCCAACCGACATTAAGCCAAGTCCCTCACTGACACTCTTCCAGAGGTGCCTTGATGAGTGTATGTGAAACTGAACTGTCACACCATGGATCATTTCATCAGCTCTACTACACAGAGGCCTAGGGAACTAACTCCATGGATGGTGATAGCTGCACACTCTGGCCATACTAATATATGCCTTCAGGCAGATAGCCTATTACCTGCATATTTATATATATATATATATATATATATATATATATATATATATATAGGGGAACATAGTATAATAAGCCAAAGATGGATGGGCAGAGATGTGTGTAGGAGGGTGACCATGACAGGGAGACATCCAGGACTGTCCCACCCAGCACACATCCCAATGGCATGAAAGACATGAGGTGCACATCTCTCCCACTGTACATAACAGCCACCAGTTTCTGTAAGCATTACAGTGTATGTGGTCCATATGCCTGCTGTACAACATGACTGTACAATGAAGTACACATCTACTATCTGTAGACATGTACCTGTCACATAGGTTCCTAGGTATGTAGTAGACTATCTCCATGAAGGCATATATCAGCCTGTGCAAGTTGTGTGTGCTTTTCACCACACCATTGGGTAGTCTCCCAAGGCCTAGTTCTAATAGTTAGTACCCTAAGCCCCTTTCTAGTGGGGCTGCTGATGTGATGCCTGGCATGAATTGTCTGTTTCCCATCCACTCATCAAGGTTCCAACTGAAGAGTGTCAGAGAGGGATTCTGTCTGATGTACATTAGGACTCTGTTCCACAGTAAGGCAAGTGTCTGGGATGGTACTCTATCCGACCAGCATGTTGTATTCATTGTTGTGATGAGGTTCATATCCCTGGAATGTGTAGAGCAACTCAATGTTGTTATCTGTAGATGGAGCATGTTCAACAGTTATGTGTTGGACATGGCTCTGTATGTTAGGCAGAATGTGCCTCTGAGTAGGCGGTACGCAACAAAGAACAGATTTAGTTTTACCAGTTGTGTTGCATAACACAACTGTTTGAGGCCAGTAATCCTCTTGGTGAGGTACCTATGTGGTCTCTACAGCTGCTGGATATGCTAAGTCGAGTACATCCAAAATGGTGCACTGTACTCAATGATGGGTCTGATGACGTAAGAGTAGATTGCCAACACCACCTCTTTGGATCCTGATGCAAACCCTTTCCCTTTGTTGATTAGGTGGGCCACATATAATCTCCCAATCACTTTGGCAACATGCTTTTCAAAGGAAAGATGACTATCTACTTGTGTCCCCAGATCCCTTATCACCTTGTCATTTTTAAGGGAGTAACACCTATGTGGTAGTTTGTGGGTATTTTGTTTTTAACAAAGAGGATCACTATGCATTCCTCCATACTGAGCTTGAGGCCATGATTCTGACACCACACAACTGTCTCATAGAGTCCCTTCTGGAGAATATGTCTGTCTTCCGGGGAATCTGTTATGGCAAACACTTTACAGTTCCCAGCAAACTTAGTCAACCACAACCCTCCTGTGTTGGCATGTACATTTGAGAAGTCTATACCAAACAGGAGGGACCCCAGGACTGAACCCTGGGGGACACCAGTTATTACAGGTGTAGAGTCTGACATGTAGCCAGCAACTCTTAATGTGTGGGATCTATCTGTGAGCCAGTTTGCAATCCATCTTGTGATGTATGGGTTCATGGCCACGTTGGTGAGTTCATCTATGATACCTGACTGGGGAATGGTGTCAAAGGCCTTAGCAAGGTATAGGTAGGCTGTGTTGAGCTCATCTGTAGCCTGGGTAACTGTCAAAGAAATCCTCCCAGTTCAGGAGGTGTGGTCTGCATTTGACGAAGCCAAACTGGGTGTGCTCAACTGTGTGAAGGTTCCCAATCTCTGTATTGTTGACTTCCATTATGACTGGCTCCATTGCCTTGCAGAACACACTCATCAGGCTCATAGAGCATGAATGCCAAGGGGTTTTTTGTGGCCCCACCCCTGTGGAGTGTGAAGAATGTCGCTGTGCAACATTCTATGGGTACATATCCTGTTGAGAGCATGTAGAGAGAGGTGTAGGTATCCTTGATGAATATGGATACATCCTCACCCTATGTGCTATGATTCAGGTTCTGATGCTAGAAGGTATGGAATGAGTAGTATCCTTGTAGTGCTGGTGTGCTGTCTGGAGCCTTGAACTAGGTTTCTGTTACTGCACAGATATCAATATTCTCCATAATGAGAAGTGCCTCGAATGTGTGCATCTGGAGGCTGAGACCTCTGGCAATGAGTAGCATTTAGCTCACTTTGTGGTTATTTGTGTTGGTTACGGGGTTTGGTTTGTCCTGTGTGACCGGTGCTTCACACCTGAAGTCAGCGCCTCATTGGTCCCATCTGACCATAAGCTAATTACCCTACATATCCACATTCTTGACCCACACTCCCATTAAGGAAACCATGTTAAAAAATGTCTCCAAAGCCAACTTCATGCTTCTTAAGACAGAAGTGCTGAACTGCAGGACACCCATGCAGATGGACAATACAGTTACGACTACTGAATCCTTCACAATTGCACTTTATAAGCACTTACATGACTGCATGCATCGTGCTATCCCAAACAGAACCAATACGCTATCCTCCAAGAAAAGGAAGCCAATCTGGTGTTTCCCTGCCATAAACAAACTGCACAACAGAAGGAAGAAACTGTTGCAAAAGAGGGTAAAATTCCATGAGTGGAGGAGCTCCATGGTCAACATCAGTAGGAAGCTGTGATCCCTGATAAAATCCTCCAAAGCTAGTTATGAAAAGAAAATCGACACTGATTCTAAAGACAACCACAAAGCATCCTATAGCTATGTCAAGAATCTCAATGGCAATACTCAGATCTGCTCTGAGTTACAGCACAATGGCACTAAATATACAGACCCAACTGATATTGACAACATCCTGGCAGATAGGATTAGTGCTAACTTTACCCCCTCTCACCCATGAAAGAGCACATCTCTATAACAGAAGACTGCAAAGTTGCTGTCATCACAGGTGCACAGGTAAAAAACACTCTCCAAATCCAGGAACACAATATTCATGGGACCAGATAACTTTCCAGGCTGTGTTCTACACAAACTACAGAATGAACAGGCACCACACCTATGTACCATGTTCAGTCATAGCCTTACCTCAGGCTTTGTGCCTGCTGAATGGCGCACAGCGACGGTTATCCCACTACACAATGGGGGAGCCACCACAGACTCCAGGAACTAGTGCCCCATTAGCCTGATGAGCCTGCTCTGCAAGGCCATGGAATGTATTATCATATAACTTATAAAAAAAAACATTGGTAATCTCCAAACTCTGGACCACAACCATGTTGGGTTTGTAAAAGGCAGATCATGTCTCCTAAACCTGATAAGATGTCATTGAAGCAGTCAGCAGAACCATAGACAAGGTTAAGGGGGTTCACACAGCCTATGTAGATCTTGCCACGGCTTTCAACAGCATCCCCCACTCTGGAATTATAGATAAACCCACTAAACTAAGTATAAATCGCTATGTCACAAGAAGGGTTGCCAACTGGCTCACTGACAGACCACACACTGTGAAAGTAGCAGACTCCAAGTATGACTTTGGACCAGTGACGAGTGCAGTACCACAGGGTTCAGTCCTGGGTCCTGTCCTGTTTGATATTTACTTCCCTGAAGTAAACGTTAACATGGAAGGTTTCTGGCTAATGAAGTTTCCAGATGACTGCAAACTAAGAGCCATAATTGAAACTACTAAAGATGTAGACATCTTACAAAATGGCTTCACTGAGACAGATGCCTGGTTTTCAAAGCCATGGCCTCAAGCTCAATGCCAAAAAGTGCATTGTCATCCCCTTTGGTAAAAACTCTGTAGCCATGAACTACAACATAGGCAGTAGTATACTTAACACTGAAAGTATGATAAGAGACCTTGGGTCACAGGTGGACAGTGGACACACCTGTGATAATCACATCCCCACAGTAGTCAGGAAATCCTTCTACATGGCACACCTCATCACAAAAGGTGTCTCATGCAGAATAGAAGAGGACATTGTTCCCCTCTACTCATGACTCACTAGATCCATAATAGAGTACAATGCCCCTTTTGCTATGTACCTCACAAGACATCTACAACCGTAAAGCCTGCAGAAATACCTCACAAAGAGGATTAGCAGCCTGAAATACATGCCATACACAGACAGTCTCAAAATTCTTCAGCTGTACTCTCTTGCATATCGCCTACTCAGAGGTGATCTCTGCCTAACATACAAAGCTATGTCAAACACAGAGCTGTTGGACATGCTCCATGTAAAACACTCACAATCCCTCTGATCTTCGGCCCCAAAACCCAGAGTGAAATACACAAGGAAGGGGTGTATCCATTTACCTTATGGATACCCACACCTTCAAGTTAGTGGCACAGCATGAGGCCTTGGAGACCATGCAAGTGCAACTAACATTGGGCAAAGCTGCTTATCAGATTGTAGCCAGCTACAGATCACATAACTTGTCTCAGGAACCTCACTCAGTATTCCTGAGAACACTGGAAAATATAAAGGTCCTACCAAACACCATTATATGAGGAGATTACAACTACCCAAACATTGACTGGGAGAATTACTCATGTACAACGCCCTTTGCCCAATGCTTCCTAGAGTTTAAAAACTCAAACGCCCTGGAACAGCTGGTCACCACGCCCACTAGAGGTGACAACATACTGGACCTGATCATCACCAACATGGGTACCAGTGTTCCACACCAGAGATAAACCCCTCACTGGTAATATCAGACCATAAAGTAATCACACTGGACATCCACATCCCGCCCCTCCCCAGTCAAGGAAACCACTGTGAAGAAATTTTCAAAAGCAAACTGTACACTTCTCAAGACCAAAGTGGAAAGTTCCAAAGCCCCCTTGCTATAGGATAATGCTATACAATCTGCAGAATCATTTACAAGTGCATTCTATGAGCATCTACAAGGATGCATGGATTGAGACATCCCAAATAAAACCAAGACACACTCCTCCAAAAAGAAGAAACCAATCTGGTGGTCATTGCCCATAAATAAGTTATACAACAGAAGGAGGAAACTAACACATGATAGAGCAAACTTCACAAAAGGAAAAGCATCACTGATCATTATTAGGAAGAAACAATGATCGCTCATAAAATAATCCAAGTCCAGTTTCTAAAGACAAATTGCCAAGGAATCTAAGAATAACAACCACAAAGCCTTTGTTAGCTATACCAAACATTTAGGTGGCAACTCTCAAATATGCTGTCAGCTACTGAAAAATGGCAAAAAATACACTGAACCAACTGACATTGCCCACATCCTGGTGGACAGGTTCAGTGCAAACTTCACCCCCTATCACCCCCAAAAGGGCCTGTGTCCATCCCAGAAGAATGCAGAGCCCCAGACTTCATGGACATGCAGGTAAAAACAGCCCTCTCCAAAGCTAAGAACACAGTATCAATGGGACTGGATGGTGTCCCATGCTGCATCTTACACCAGCCCCAGAAGGAACTACACCCTCACCTACACTCAATGTCCAGACTCAACCTTACCACAGGCTATGTACCCAAAGAATGGCATACAGCAACAGTCATCCAGCTCCACAAAGGTGGTGCCACAACAGAACCTGGAAACTATTGCCCTATAGACCTACTCAGCCTGGTCTGCAAAGCTATGGAGCAAATTATCATGAAACACATAAACAGAGACATTGGGAACCTCCAGACACTGGACTCTACCCAATCTGGCTTTGTTAAAGGCAGATGCTGCCTCCTAAACCTAGTTGACTTCTTTGAAACAGTTACCAAGGACATAGATGGAGGTGAAAGTAGTCCACACAGCCCAACTGGACCTCATTAAGGCCTTTGACACCATTCCCCACCCTAGCATCCTGGGCAAGCTTACCAGCTTGAACATTACCCCTATGTCACAGGATGGGTGGCCAACTGGCTCACAGATCAAACACACATTGTCAGAGTTGCGGGTGCCATGTCTGACTCTAAACCAGTCACAAGTGGCATCCCACAGGTCTTGGTCCTGGGACCCCACCTGTTCAATAGATACTGCTCAGAGGTACAGGCAAGCATGGGAGGAGTATGGCTGACCAAGTTTGCAGATGACTTCTAACTGTGGTCATTAATCGACTCTATGGCTGACACAGACATCCTCCAGAAGGATCTTACGGAGACAGATACCTGGTGTCAAAACAATGCCCTCAAGCAGAATGCCAAAAAATGCATAGTCATCCCCTTTTGATAAAACAAAGTGCCCACAAATTACCACATAGGTGGTAATCCAGTATGTACAGAGAATGTAATTATGGACCTGGGGACTCAGGTAGATAGTAAACTCTCCTTTGATGATCACATTGCCAAAGTGTTTAGAAATTCCTTCTATGTAGCCCACCTAATGTCACCTAATGTAACCCACTTTGTCAAGTCCGATGATGTCACCATCCTACAAATATACCTGTGGAAAAAAGCACTCACAGTAATGTGTATAGCGTGTCTTGTAAATGCGTACTGTTGTATTATCATAAAGTAGGTAGGTAGGGGTTTGAATCCTGCATTTGTGTGTGTCTCCTTGGAGAAGAGCAACCTTTTTGGAGACTACTAAAACACCTTAAAAGTGGTATACTTATCTTTGTCAAGTCTTATGATGTCACAATCCTACAAATATACCTGTGGAAAAAGAGCTCCCAGTAACGTGTATAGTGCATCGTGTAAATGTGTACTGCTGTAGTATCATAAAGTAGTTAGAGAGGGGTTTGAATCCTGCACATGTGTGTGTCTCCTGGGAGAGGAACAACCTTTTTGAAGACTACTGAAACACCTTAAAAGTGGTATACTCATCTTTGTCAAGTCTAATGATGTCACCATCCTACAAATATACTTGTGGAAAAGAGTGCTCCTAGTAATGTGTATAGTGTGTTGTGTAAATGCATACTGCTCTAGTATCATAAAGTAATTAAGTAGGGGGTTGATTCCTGCACTTTCCAACTGTATGCGAGTGTGTGTTTCCTTGAAGGGGAGCACCCTTTTTGAAGACTACTGAAACACCTTAAAAGTGGTATATTCATCTCTGTCAAGTCTGATGATGTCACCATCCTACAAGTATACCTGTGGAAAAGAGAATTCTCACTAATGTGTCTAGTGTGTCCTGTAAATGTATACTGCTGTAATATCGTAAAGTAGCCCGGTAGGGGTTTGAATCCTGCACTGGGTGACTGTGTATATCCTCCATGTATGTGACACTGTTGGTTAATGTGTCATGGGTTTTGCTTTTACGACTGTATGACATATCACAATGACAACAGTATGTGCATTACACGTCAGGTAGCTGTGTGGCAAATACATGTACATACATGTGACCTCAATTATTTCATAGGTGGGAACCCTGCATTCTCCATGAACACATCTGTTATCTTTGCCAGAGTGTGCTACCACTTTCCAGACCTTAGGTCACATCTGTATGCTTGTGACAAGCCTAGCCACTGCAGTGATCCCTGGCCTACGTCATCCATTTCACATACATTCATTATGGTTTCTATTGAATAGTGTGAGTGAGGGTTTATGCCTGAGGTATATTTGAAACCATTTCAAAAGCAACAAAGTCTGTCAAAGATGGCTATTTATTATAGGTGTGCAACAACCTTTGTGAATATGCATGCAGACCCCTTATTGCTTATGTGATCCACAGAGGGATTTCCAAAACCCTTTGGAAATGTGATTATCAAAGATGAGATGACTTAACACATGGCTCTATGTATACATCGGTACCTGTTCCACATTTTGAGGGCTACTACCTATGTGGTGCTCTGGGAATACAATGTTTTGTAAAAGTGGATGACTATGCTTTATTTGGCTTATAGCTTTACAGCATGGGTTTGACACCAGGTATCTGTCTGTATGATATCCTTTTGGAGGATGTGTGTGTCATCTGGAGAATGCATTATAGCCCACAGTATGCATTGCCAAATGAGGTCAGACATATCCCTACTGTGCTTGCTTGTACCTAAGAAAGCTATATGCCAAACAGGAGTTGTCCCAGGACTGAATGCAGGTGAATACCACTTGTTACTGGCATAGAATAGTACTTGAAGGCTGAAAATGTTACTGTGTGTGCTACATCTGTGTTTCAGTTGTCAAGCCATCATCTAACAATTGTTTATGGGCAGGCTGTTGAGATTATGTATACTACCAGAATGCAAACTAATGACAGACAGTAACAACAGTATCACCCACAGCACAGTGTGAAACCATGTCATACACACGTGTACTCAAGTTCCAAAATGTGTGTAGTACAATGCATACTGGCCACCAATTGAAACTATGGAGTGTTAACACTGTCTAATACAGGGCATGACACCCTGCCCATGTGTCCAATATGCATGTACATGCAGACAGTGCACCTCAACCATGTTCACAAATGTACACCTGCAAATCACTGCTGCACACATCCCACACTTACTGTCCACTCTATAACACATGCTGACAAAATTACACACATCAGCAAAGTGAAACATGGGCAGACAATACACAATTGGAATAAACACTGGTGTAAACAATACTACATTGATAATTACAGCTTTAATGCATCATGCTGGCTCAGCTACACCTTCAAGGATATCATTACACTTTACTGCTGACAACATGCCACACATTAAAACATTGCTATACTGTAATAAAGTCACCCTGTGCATCAGCACCATGTTAGCCTGTTCCTGCATCAATGTTACAGATGACAGGAGGTGGCACAGGTTTCATCATATGCACAAGGTGTGTTGTTGGTTTGCCAGAGGCCTACATTGAGCCATACAATCAACATGTGTGTATGAGTGTGTGTGTGAGGGCCAAGAGTACTGTTATGGGCCAATGTGGATGTAATGTGTGCGGGTATGTGTTTGCCCTAGGTGTCTGGTTTATGTGTGTGTGTCTGCATGCACACAGTTCCACCATGTGGCTGCCATATACGGGGATTTGTGTGACAGCTACAGACTGTACCTGGCAGGCTTTACAGATCACCATCTCTGGCCATGGATACGGGACCTGTGCCTGGCAGGGGTGCTACAGACAGTATCAGGTACTAATCCAGAATGGGTACTATCCTCAGAAGTTGACATATGTCCACTGGATCCAGGTCCCTGCTGGGACTGGCCAGAGCAGAGCGCACGTGTTCTTCTAGGATGGTCTATGGACAGCCCCCCCCCCAACATTGCTGGAGCTGGTTGCTGGCAATACGGGAGCAGCTATGACTTGATGGATGTCCATGGCGACTGCCAGCTGATGTTGCTGGCATACGTCCACGTCGATGTCTCAACCATCCCACACTGTCCTGACACATGGACATGACATTGTGGAGGACATCTAATTTCTCACCCCAACGTCTATCAATGACCTCAGTGTAATGACATATGGCACCTGTCAGGTCATGGATACTGTCATTTACAGAGATGTTATGAGCCCTCTGTGCCCTTAGTCCCTGTCTGGTGTACCGCTCCATACGTGCCTGTGCCCCCATGACAGCCTGGAACATGCATGTGGTTTTAAGAGTTGTGGCACGTCTGTCAGGGGCATGATGACCAGCAGTGCTCTGACGAGAACCCCTGGGCATCTGCCTATGTGGTACCATTCCAGACATCTGGCTATGGCTGCTGTGTCCTGATGCATGTGCCATAGATACCACACTGTCTTGGCCAGTGCCGACTGTACACTGTCCCTCTGCTAAGGGCATTGATGATGATGGATATACAGGCAGTATGACCGTGCGCATGAATGGGGTGGAGATTTGTGTACTGTCAATTGGTGGCCCAACAACAGACCCTGACAAACCTGCCTGTGCCTCAACACACCTATGCTCATTATCACTATCTTTGTCAGTGACATCAGGTTCCCTGCTGCACTGAACCAGCCCCACCTCAGCACCTGTGAGAGGAAAACAGGAAACACACTTTAAGACCTGTACAGGATGTCAGACCACATACACACATGCACACATGTATATGCACACATGCACACATGCACACATACACACACACAAATACACTCCTCACTAAAGCAGACAGACACACACACACACACACACACACACACACACACACACACACACACACAGCACCACCAACAGCAATCTCAGAACATACTCAATATCAGTTGATGGTGGGGTACAGTATCAACAGCAAAACAGTCAAATCACACATGTCAGCATGCAGGACATGTGCTGCTCAACAGCATGCAGTGCAAGTGTAGACAGTCCTTGTTACTAACAGTATACATGGCATTGATGCATGTGTTTTCTTGTTCGGTGATTGGCCTCCCCCTGGAACGTAATGCATACATGAACACAACATTACTGTGCAAGTATTCAAAACTCTGTAATGTACTGTGCACCATCACTCACAGGTCTACTTACCATGGCTGGATGTGTATCTGTGTGTCACATAGATATCCAATTCTGATTAGAGCCACTGTGTCTTTAGCAAATAATTGTGGACACAGTTTTAGCTCATGCATGATGTTTATACACACAAGATCAGTGGTGCATGTATAACTGATGGAATACCATTGGTCCACATACCCAATGTACAGTAGTTATGGTGAGTGTAGATCATATTGTGGACATGCCAGTGTCATCCATGAGATGGCATGCTAAACCACAACTGCAATTTTAAACATCACACATACCCAATGTGTGTCATATGACCTAGCCACTCAATTGCATCACAAGACATATATGTGTCAGTTGTGCAAATGGTGATTGGTATGCATATTGTTTAGAGGTGCATATGTTTGCACACACACACAACATTGAGGTGTATAGCAATGAAAGCTATGTGTAGTACTGCTTGCATACACACACAACATTGAGATGTATAGCAATGAAAGCTATGGTAGTACTGTGGTTACAATAACTGGATGGGGTGTAGTAACATAAGCCATCATCATGAAGCATCATGTGGTCACTCAAGGCTACAAATGTGTCCCAAACCCGCACCTATCATGCTGTACTGGAACTGCACTACCATGGCTACATTCACCATTTCACAACCAGTTGTTACATGGGTTTGTAAGGAGGCCAGTAAAGAGCATTCTCTAACATGAATGTGTAGTGTGTTGCAGAGTGTTTCACTGCCCCATTATAGGCCTCTACCCCTCTGGTATATTATGTGTGCTGTGTGGATGACATTTGGGATACTGGAGTGTGACTTTACAGAGGGTTTGTGAATCCTTCATGTGTAGTATGTTAACATGTTCTGTGTATGACATAGTTGTGTATGTTATGTGCATGTTGTGTGTCGACTCTGCCTATCCAATGGTCATTACAGTATAGCCACATTTGTTTGAGATGGTCTGTGTATTGCATGTGTTTGAGGCAGCTAATCACATTAGTGAGATGTGCGTGGTCTCACAGCAAACATGCACAGCATGCATTATGGGTAGGTGTGTTACATGTGTACATGGCCTACACCTTAACTATGACATGCACTTTTTATTTGTAATAATAAATGTAGAACACACTCACCAGCATCTGACCACTGCCTTGCTGTCACATCAGAGGGACCTACGTAGATATGAGACAGTTAGTCAGTGGCAACAACTGTGGCATTGCTACTGTGGGTTTGCAATCTTACAGTAGAACAACAGTTTACATTCACAGGCCTACAGATTATGTTCCAAATGATCAGTATTGCACAACAACAGGCTCCACATCTTCTAACTACACAGTACAAATCTCACATATGCATGATCTACCAATAGAGGTAACAGTAATCTACAGATATGCCATGTTACCTGCATGCTCCATGTGTTCTTGTTGGGTGGCTCCAACTTTCATCATGGTAAATGTCTGCTGCTGTTGTTGTTGGGCAGGTGCCACCAGGCTCAGGAGCAGCTCCTCCACTCTGGTGTGGGGGGGGCTGGATGTTAACCCCACCACCTGTTGCAAGCTGTTGTCTCCATACATCAGAAGCACACTGATGGACATGTCTAAGTAGATTACTGCAGTGATAGCATACCTGCTCATATGTCCGGTTATGCAGGCCTACCTCATTTACCCTCCATACAACATCTTGCCACATTGCAGTACACTCCTGCTGGTCTTGGCTGGTTCTGGAGAATAGTAGGCTCTAGTGCTGAATCATACAGCTGGTAAGAATCTCATCTTCAGCACTACTGTAGCTAGGATTTCTATGGTGTGCCATGATCCCTGGAAGACATAAAGAAAAAATATGTCTGAGCAAGTCATATGGCACATTTAACATTATACAGTACAGATGTCATTGAACTGCCATATATAGCAACCTATTAGCTGACTGAGATTAAACACTTTCACTACCACTTATCAGTGCTCACCCCACAACTGCTTGAAAGTGCCTGGCATGCTCTATATAATAAACCATGTTATGCACAGAAACAAAATAAAATCACTGTATAAGATTATACAAGAGTACCTGGCACACTGTATGCAACACAATGTACCACCTAGCTACAGCAGATGTAGATCTAGTCAATGCATAAAGAAATATGTCATCCATTGCAATGTTTGTAAGGTCTAGTTACAGTATTACCATTATACCACATTACTTGTTGATGGCAAACCCGTGGCCAAAATATGTGCACAATTGTGAATACAGGTGGCATACTGCTGTAGTAAACTATAAATATTGCTAGATATGCAGGTATATGTTGTAACACACATATGACAGAGGACATGTTACAGGCATACCCACACACACACATCAGACATAATTACAAGACACAAAGGTATGGAAACCCAGATAAGCTTTACGTGTGTACCATACAGTACTGTGTGTCAGTACTTACAAAACCTTAAGCTTGAGCAATGTAATCTGTGATGACTACAGGGACCACACAAAACAGTGGTTCCAAGCAATGTGGACATACACCATACTTTGCTGTTTAGGCCCAGAGCTTCAAGTAGTACTACAGTACATACAGGATTTGGATTCAACATCAGTACCAATCAATAAGCATACATATAGTTCTTTAGCCTCCAGTGACACATCCCAGTTAACACCAAGGGACTACATCAGACCGTATGCCATAGTGCCTTATCTGCCTAGCAACAGCATACACAGCTTTAGCTGGGATCAAAGCAAGGACCCATAATACCATGACAGAAACAGTTTCCCACTAAGCTATCCCACAAATACACATCTTTGACATATTCACCAACACATTGACCATCACACTCAGTCAACTTTACATAGAATCTATTACAACAAGTAGATGTGGGTGTGTATGAGTATATATGACTCTCTCTCTCTCTGTATATATATATATATATATATATATATATATATATATATATATATATATACACATACATATACACATCCATTGGTGTACATACACATATACATATAGGCACATATACAGTCCACCTTTCATGGTGGGAATATCAATTATACAAAGGATGTGAGGTATACAGTAATGTAATAATATTGCACAGTCTTGTGAGAAATGCATTGAAAGTGTTCACAGCCCAGGTAGCTTTAGCAGGCCTCACTGGCTGCAACATTGCAAATTAAACAAAACAACCACAGTGTTTAAACCGCCACATGTCATATACCAGCACTGTATGCTGTCTTGTTTGTCACACACTAAAACCTACAAACAAATATGCACATAACAACCTTCACCAATATATATATGTCCACCCTTCACAAACAGTTGCAATATGTCCCTTGCTCTATGCACATATACAGATGTTAATATATATGACACATATATATCTCTCCGTACGTGTGTGCCATACACACCCAAGGTCCACACTGTTGTAAGTCCCTGGACCTCACAGCTGAACTGTTGGGCCTTGCTGCAACATGAACAGGTGTCACATGTGAACACACAGTAACATTAGAGGGGGTATATATAGCTCCAAATGCTAGATTAGCATACTAGCCTGGTACAGCAGTTGCCAGTGCTACGCTACACTTTAATATGACTATCATGCATGTGTTACTCTGTCACACCCATGTTTATATAAATGTTTGCGCTAATCCGCTAAACCACCATTGGTCACACTATTGTACAGAACACAGATAAAATGGATCAGATGTTTGACATTTAAAGCTGAGCTACACATTTCACAGTTATGTCCCACTGCCCACAGGTACACACTGAATTGTTCATGGCAGTAGTTAAGCAGGACGTCTGTGCATAGATACGTACTGCTGCCACATATGAATGGTTCACATTATGTAGAGTACTCTTCAAAAACATCTACTACATGCCAGTAAATACATATCTGTTACATACCTTTCCTTTGCATCAGTTGGTATTATTTCTTTTTCTTTTTCCTTTTGCTTTTCGCTGTCTGTCTCTCTGTCTCTCTCTCTGTCAGTCTCTGCAATAGAGTGATTGAGTTTGTTGACAGCAATTACACCCTGCTTTTATAGGTATTTGCACATGTGCATGTGATGGCCTCTGCACCAATTGGTGGCCACCATTTGCTAATTGCATGCCGCCTGCTGTGTGATAATTGCAGTAATCACTGTCATAGCAACCCAATGCTATAAATTGCTAACTCAGGTAGGCATGGCCCTTTTAGCTTTCCAAGATGGGGATCATGCTTGTTTGTTGTGGACATTGTTGTTTAAGGCAGAAGGTTGGTATAGTTCTTATATCTGAAGCCAGGGGTGTAGCCAGTGATTTAAATGCTGTACTCAGACCTGAATTTTGCTGCTTCTAGTACATACTTGTCAGTGTAGAATTGTACTTACCCCTCAAAATGCTAACCCAAGATACATGGGATTATGTACTTTCTTTTCTAATTGTACAATTAACTGCCATACAAAACTAGTTATTGAGATGTATTCCTTTGGCACATGAATTGTTTGTGAACTGCTATACTGTGAATATTAATTTACTCACTTCTGAACAGTTTGTGCTTTTTTAGTGTTGACATTAGCACAGGCTGCTCAAGAAAACTAGACAAATTTCAGTACTGAGTATGCCTATCTACATCCTTGGTAGACCCTGAACACACAGGTATAATCTACATTTGGGTAGGAGTGCAGAAGTACAGACAGCATTATGTATTATTGCGTGAATTTTATCTTGCTGGACTTAAAGGGTTGCTGTGTACCTGTTAGTTTATCAAGGCAAGTAGTGTGTCTGCGTAGCTCCCAACTGTGGACCTGTCCATATGGTAGCCAGAGGTTAGCCTGTTATTCTTTGTCGGTGCACCACACCTGTCTTTTTAGCACTGGAACAATGGCATTGTTACAGTTGATTGCTACCAGTACATGGCTACATCCTTTTGTATTTCAGTGTTGTACTCCTACATAAGGGTATGCTTCTGGAACTCCTTCCAAAGCTATTTGCACAGTGTGTAACAGCAGAAAAGCTAATATGCCTGTGTGTTTCTGCCTCTGCCAGGCCTCTCAAACACTCAGGTACATATTTGAACAGACTCAGGGAAAAGTAGGGAAAAGTGAGGTACACCTTTAAAATATTAGTGCCATTAAGTTGAGACTTTGAGAGAACCAGAGCATATTTATTTATTTATTTATTTATTTTACATTTGTTGACCAGGCTAGTCTAGCTGGATACATGTCCATTTTCAGTAGAGGCCCGGGGAGAAAAGCTCCAAGTAAAAACTTATACAATTAATCTAAAGGTTGTGACAAATATTATAAAAACAGGAAGTGTTACAAAATTTTTTTTTTCAAATTATAATAGTCATAGTTATTACATATATGCAAATTTGTATGTAATCATATAAAATGGTGAGACTATGAAGGGAAGATAATAGAGGGTATTGTTTAGAAAGAAAAGTAGTAACAGGAGAAAAGTCAGTTAGGGTTAGTACAGGAGCATAGCCAGTGTTTATTGAGATATAGTTTTAGATTCCTTTTAAAAAGTAAAAGAAAAGTCTGTGATGTGATTTCAGAGGGTAGTTTGTTCCAAAGTTTCCCAATGGAGTTAGAGAACAAGGATTCACCTGCAGAGTTGTTGGATTTGGTAGTTTTGATCAGCAGTTTGTTTGAGGAGCATAGATTCTTGAGATTATTATAGGGTGTTATGAGGTTAGAAAATATAGGTGTGCTGTTGGGTTGTAACAAGGTCTTGTGGGCTATTGTGAGCTGCTGTAATTGAAGTTGGTTAAGAAATTCTAGCCAGTCTAGTTGTTTTAGGTTCAAACAGTGATGGGTTCTAAATGGATAACCTGTGGCAAATCTAGCAATATTATTATAGGATATAGCTAGTTTGTTAAGGTTTGTTTAGAAAGATTGGTATATATAGGAGACGCATAGAGTAGAGTGGAGATTAGGTGGGTTCTGGCTATAGCAGTTCTAGCTAGTGGTGTAAGAAAGGGTTTGATTCTATAAAGGGATCCTAGTTTTTTGTTAACTATTTTTATTGTGGTGTTAATGTGAGTATCAAAGTTAAGGTGGCTGTCAACTGTTATTCCTAAGAGTTTAGTGGTTGGGTCAGGAGAGATAAGAGTTCCATTGTTATATGTAAGAGTGAAATGTAAAGGGGTAGACTTACGGGTTGGTGTAAAGAGTAAGAGTTTCATTTTTTGGGATTTAAGAGAAGGCAGTGGTGTGAGAACCATTGTTCTACAGAGTTGAAAGCTTTTTGGGTAATAGACTGCAGTTTAGTTTGAGAAGTGGCTGAGCAGATAATAGTAGAGTTATTTGCATATTGAATACAAGTGGTATGTGGAATATCTGATTGCAGATCGTTAATATAAATGGAAAATAGGAATGGGCCTAATATGGAGCCCTGAGGGACCCCAAGGGAGATAGGAAGGAGATTAGATAGTTTATTTTCCAGAGAACAGCCTGCTGTCGGTTTTCTAGGTAGGATGCAAACCAGTTCACAGACATAGGATCAAGTGAAAGAGATTTTAGTATAAATAGGAGGAGTTGGTGATTAACCATGTTGAAAGCTTTAGATAAATCAATAAAGAGTGCAGAGGACAGGACATTGTTATTGCGGAATTTGTTGATACAGTTTGTGAAGGATAGCAGGGCTGTGGTGGTACTGTGGGAAGGTCTAAATCCATGTTGACAGTTGGCGGGTAGGTTATTATGGAGTAGGTGGTTAAGTAGTTGGTTATGGATACACTTTTCCATAATTTCTGCAAGAGGGGATAGTAGTGCTATGGGACAAAAGTTAGAGAAGTCATTGGAGTTCCCACCTTTATGCAATTGGATGATATGAGAAATTTTCCAGATGGATGGGATAGTTCCTTCAGTTATGTTTTGATTTATTAGAATGGAAATGGGATAGGCAATAGCTTTAGCTCCTTTTTGCAGGAATTCTGCTGGGAGTTTGTTAGCTGAGGGGGTGGTAGGATTTAATTTCTGGAGAAGAGAACAAATAAAGGAGGTAGATTCAGGTTGTAACTTAAATGATGGGGGTGCTTTTGCAGTAGAAGTAGGCAGGTTGGAGGTATCAGGAGATAGGTGGGTAGCAAGAGTTTGGATGGTGTCTGTAAAGAAAGCATTAAAGGCATTAGCTGTTTGTAAGGGATTCTCAGGGTTACAGCCTTGTGGGTTAGGTGTGAAAGTTTGGCCTGGGTTTAAAAGTTTGTTAATGCTAGACCAAAATTTATGAGGTTCTTTGTGGGAGGTTTGCTGTAATTGGTGATAAAAATTCTTTTTGTCTAACAGGATGGCTTTTTTGTATTATTTCTGTTTTCCCTAAAGGTTTGGTGATCAATGGAATTCTTAGTGTTACGCCATTTTGACCAGGACTTGTTTCTAAGATGGATTTTTTGCCTAGTATTATTGGTGAGCCAAGGGGCAGGTTTAGCTTTATTTCTGATAGAACGTAATGGGGCATGGTGATCAAGGATAGTTAAGAATGTAGAATTGAAGTATTCAACTGCTTTATCTAGAGGGAGAGATTTTAATGGTAACCAATTGCATTGTTTAAGTTCCATTTGGAAATGTTCTGGGTTGAATTGCTTTTTAGAGCTTATTGTTCTGAAAGTGCTAGGGAAGGTTAAGTTTGTTTTATTCCTAATAATATAAGTTAGTGAATGGTCACTTAGGTCATCAGGAAGGGTTCCTTCTATATAGGTTTGTTGAGGGGTATTAGTAACTATCCAGTCCAAGGTACTTTCTTTGTTGTTGAGTCTGTTAGTTCTTGTAGGGGAGTTAATAGTTTGTGAAAAGCCATATAAGTTAATATGGGTGGTAGGGTTTGTACTATTGCAGGAATTAAAATCAATATTAAAGTCCCCTAGGACTATGGTTTCTTGTGGAAGATTGGTAGCTAGCCAGATAAGGATATATTCAAGTGTACTAATGTTATTACCTGGTGGAATATAAATACAGATGATATTTATGGCTTTATGAGAGATGACCTGAAGTTTAGAGATGATTATTTCAGTACTATTGTCCAAAGGAAGGTTAAGATTTGCAGTGCTGACTTGTAGTTTTGCTTTATAGAGAAGAGCTACCCCTCCTCCCTTTTTAGCTGTACGGTCCAGTCTAATGATATTGTAACCAGGTGGGGTGATTTAATTGTCTTTAATGGTAGGTTTTAGCCATGTTTCAGATAAGCATAGGATGTCAAATGGGTGGACATCTAGGAGGGCATGGACTTATGTGATTTTATTGCAAATACTACGTATATTAAGATGTGCTATGGAGAGTGAGATGGGAGGTTTGTTAGGTGACAGGGTACAAGTATTGTGTTGATTGCAGTTTATAGTGTTAAGTGTATAGTTTGGTCCAGGGTTAGGATGAATGTCCCCATCTAGTAAGGAAAGGAGGAGTGTTAAGTGTTTAGGCTGGAGAGGTTTATAATAGTAGTCAAGGAATTTTCTAGGTTTTAGGTTGATGTATTTAATATGTGATAGTCTGTGATATTTGGAAAGTAGGTAACTGGGTTTACAAATGTTTAGTAAGTATGGAGAGGAAGGTAGGGTTTCTGTTAGTGTGTGTTTGGAGGGGAAGAGAAGGGTGTAGTTAAGAGGTTGTTTATAGGAGGTTAGGATATAGGTAGTGGTTAGAGGGGGTAGGAGTGAGACTAACATTAGAAGTTGTACTTGGTAAGGGATTAGTGATGTGGACATGATGTTGGTATATAAGGTGGGAGAGACATGGGAGTTAGATATTATAAGCAGGAATAAGATAGGATAGAGGGTGTGGTAATTAAACTAAGGCGGGTGTATTGAGTGAATGGGGTAGGAATGTTAATGATGTGACTAAGCAGATTGGAGTAGCTTTAGTGGGGGTGTGTCTTAAGAGGAATAAAGGTAGGACCATTAGGGCGGGTGGGAAATGGGGGCAGGGTAGGGGAGCGGAGTGAGCCCGCAGGGCGAACGGAGTGGGTAGAGACAAGAGAGAAGACTGTCGAGGATGACAATCTGTGAGGTATGAGAGTTCAGCAGGTAAGTCTGAGAGTGAGAGAATTGTAGAAGAAAGTTCAGAGGCTGATAAGAGGAGAGTCAGAATGGCAGAGAAGTAGAATGTGAATAAAGATAAATTAGACACAGGAGAGATGGTGAAAGAGTAAGTCTGTGGAAAACTGAGAACAGAGTTGGAGAGATATGGTAAAGAATAGGAGAGGGAGATTAGTGAACAGTAAGCTGATAGTTAAGTGCCACCTAGTGGCCAGTCACTTTATTGCAACAGATAGGTCTCCTACAGAGGTTAGCAGGTTAAGGGAGAGGGGAGATAATCCAGTTAGTGAATAGAGAAAATGTGCTGGAAATAGGGCTAATATAAAGATAAGTGATAAATGGGGGGGGGGGGGTTGGCTGCTGTCTAGCCCAACTTGGAAGCTTGCCTAACTTAGCAGAGTCTTTAATACATTAAAAGTGTTACAGTATACTATCCATTAAAAGCAATACAGTTTACTTGTAGCAGTAACAATACATACTTTCACTGCCTTTTAAGAAGGTAATTGTCTCTTGGGGAGCGGGTAGGTTATTTCTTAGTTAGGACTATCTTTTGGAGGCTTCCAGCAGGGTAAGTTCAGGTATTTAGTGCAGGAACACAAGGTTTCACTGCCGTTTAAGAAAGTAATTGTCTCTTGGGGAGCTGGTAGGTTATTTCTTAGTTAGGACTATCTTTTGGAGGGTTCCAGCAGGGTAAGTTCAGGTATTTAGTGCAGGAACACAAGGATTCACTGCCTTTTAAGAAATTAATTGTCTCTTGGGGAGCTGGTAGGTTATTTCTTAGTTAGGACTATCTTTTGGAGGCTTCCATCAGGGTAAGTTCAGGTATTTAGTGCAGGAACACAAGGTTTCACTGCCTTTTAAGAAAGTAATTGTCTCTTGGGGAGCTGGTAGGTTATTTCTTAGTTAGGACTATCTTTTGGAGGCTTCCATCAGGGTAAGTTCAGGTATTTAGTGCAGGAACAGAAGGTTTCACTGCCTTTTAAGAAAGTAATTGTCTCTTTGGGAGCTGGTAGGTTATTTCTTAGTTAGGACTATCTTTTGGAGGCTTCCAGCATGGTAAGTTTAGGTATTTAGTCAGGAACACAAGGTTTCACTCCCTTTAAAGAAAGTAATTGGGCAGGATTCAGAAGGCTTACATGGAGTTTAAGAGTAGTGTAAGCCTCCGTGTAAGCCTCCTGATCCAGGAACAGCCCAAACCTCCGTGTAAGAGACAGCTAACACGTCTCTTACACGGACTGGGCGTGGAAATGCTCAATACCTCATTTGCAGCTCAAAGATATGCAAATGAGGTATTTGAGCGATCCAAGAAGCCTAAACCAGTCCGTGTAATGGACGTGTTAGCTGCAGAAATGTACTCAGCTGACAACTGAGTACATTTCTGCAAAATTGACAACGGAGCTATGTCAGCTCCAAATAAAGGGTGCATATGTTTCATTTAGCATGCCAATGGCCAAATATGTGGCCATTGGCATGAAAAAGTGTTGCAAAAGTATTTTAAATAACTTTTTTTTCGTGGGATTTTGATGTTTAACTGCAGCGCACACCCGCGCAAATGGGGTGCGCTGCCTAAAACTGAAAACCGAAGCTTATAAGCCCACAATTGTGGGATTTATGTATTACATGGAATGTCAATGGAGGGACTAGCAGACCAAAAACAATATGGCCTCCGTGTAGTGGTTGTCAAGGGGGGGAAGCTCCGTGTAAGACATGTAACTAAGCATTACTAGGCAATCCTATGTAAATGAGGGTTACAATACTGAATCACACTGCCACATAGGTAATGAGCACTTTCTGAGTAGTGTAAGAGTTACAGAAGGGGGAGGAACAGAGTAAGAGGTAGGTGACATCACGGGGGGGGAATGATAGAAATAAATGTATCAGATTGGAGGGCAATGTAAGGTGACAGATGACAGACAGACATCAGGGAGAGAGGTGTGTCCCAACAGAACACTAGGAAAGTCAAGAAATAGAGGGTGCACACTATCCCTACACTCAAACTTTCTTGATATACGTGCATGCGCGCGTGTGTGCGCGTGTAAGGCAGGTTCAACATGTGGGAGCGTGTTGCAAACTGTTTACAACGGTTTGTGCAGGCATGCACATGTGTAAGGCTGTGTGCGCGCGTTTTAACATGAATCAGCTAAGTTCACACCGTGTAAGGATGTGTGCACGCATGTAACACCGTGTAAGGATGTGTGTGAGCGTTTAAGTAACTGTGAGCGTGCTTAAGCTGGTGTGCACATTGCTCCCCCTGAGGAAACAGAGAGGAAACAGGAAACAACCAGAATACAAGGAAGCTGCCAGAGGATACTGCTGGAGTTAATTGGTGGAAACAATTGGAAGCAGGCAATTACACAGGCAGACTAGAAGCCCAACCCAGCACTTAAAACACTGCAAACAGCAGTGCAGGGTGTTTCTCACAAGAGATACTGCAAGAAAGTAAGCTATCAGAATTGAAAACTGAAAAAGCTGAACTCAGAGCAGAAATGCTAGGGGCTGCCATAGCTGTTATAATCAGGCATAGGCGAATTGCTGAGGGTGGTGACAATGCAGATGCTGACAGACAACCCAGAGTGAGGAGAAGGAGAAGAGTATACAGGCCCAGGGTCACCTACCATGGGTTACATGAGCTGGAGATAGTAGAGCGCTACAGAGTGGACAGAGACCTTCTGCAGCAAATTGTTGAGCTGTGCAGGCCACGCCTCACACACAGAACCAACAGAGGGGAACCCATCCCAGTGGAAACCAAGGTATGTGTTGGCCTAAGAATACTAGCAACAGGTACCTTCCAGAGACCAACTGGTGATATGATGGGGATATCACAGGCATCAGCCTCCAGGGTACTGCACCAGTTCCTGGATGCCATGTCAGCACATGTCGGTGATCATGTATATTTCCCCAATGCCCGTGAGGTATTGGCCAGCAATATGCGTCTCTTCCAGCAAATAGCGGGATACCCTGAGGTACTGGGTGCAATAGACTGCACGCACATATGCATCAAAGCACCAGCCGGTGAGCGGGGTAGAGCCTACATTAACCGCAAGGGATTCCCCTCCATCAACTGCCAGGTCATGTGTGATGCCCAGGGCATAATAATGAATGTGTGTGCTGGCTGCCCTGGGAGCTACCACGATTCCCACATCTGGCATCTGACGCAGCTGTACCAATCATTTGCCAGTGGGGACTTCCCACACGGACACCTAGTGGGGGATGCAGGTTATGCACTTGAGCCGTGGCTGATGACACCCATCAGAAATGCACACACACCTGAACAGGAACGCCATAATGAGGCACACGCACAAACACGTAATGTCATAGAGCGTGTGTTTGGGCTGCTCAAGTCACGGTTCCGGTGTCTGGACACATCTGGTGGAGCCTTGCAGTACACACCAACTACATGTACCCAAATGATCATGATATGTGCTATGCTACATAATATGATCCTGGAAACAGCTGCAGCAGGACCAGCATAGGGCTGGGCCAAACATACCCCACCATTGCCAAGGCCACCACAGGCAGAGGGTGACTCGGAGGAGGAACAACCTGACCTTGCCCCAGTAGGCAGAAGGAGGCATGCCCAGTATGCCCTGGCCTTGGCAAAGAGGCAACGCATAGCACATACACTTGGTCAGTAGGAACACTGGGACTGATATCCGCTCTGACTCACTCATATAGTAACAGGGATGCCTAACATGACACAACCTGCTTCCAAACATGTACAGGGAGTGTAGTATGTGCATCCGACAGAGGCAGCCCTGCAGCACCACCTGAGGCATGAATGCCATGTGTTAAGTAATGTAACACCATGTACCATATGCACACCTGAGGACCCTGACTAACATCCACCCTCACCAATCATAAACCACAAAAACACAAACCCACCTTCATAGGTACCACAAGGGATAGGAACCTAGATGTAATGCTACCCAATGCCAGAAGTATAAACAGCAAGATGCGTGCAGTGTAAACGCACACAGTATAGAGAATGTAGATATCAGTGCTGTAATAGAAAACTGGGTCAAAGCCCACATCAGCACCCTAACACTACCAGGTCACACCTCATACAGTGATGTACATGTGCAAAAACATGGAACAAGCTACAAAACGAGGGTGACTAGCAATAAATGTCATGGATAACCACACCCCATGTTGGTACCACAACAAGAAGCAACATGGATTAGCCATGGTCAAATACCAATGGCTAAAACTGCCTACTACTATATAGCTTGCTGCAGACCACTGTCCTAATAGCAGGAACTGCACCAGGCCTATGTTCATAGGTTCATAGGTTCATACTAGGCTATCTGCCCTAGGGCATTTATAAGCCTAGCCCAGAGTTTTGTGGCTTCCGCCACCCCTTCAGTTTGAAGGATAATATGCCCATTATTTTGCTGTGCCTCTGTCAAGCAGTGACACTGAGGTTATCCCTGGGGTATACCTGCGATCTCCCATCCATTGGTCAAGATTTCTCTTGAACAAAGCCAGCGAGGTGCTCAGCCTCACATGTACCAGGATGTTGTTCCACAGCATAGGGAGTCTCTGGGTGATGAATCTGTCCCTCCAGCATGCCCTATTAATAGCCGTGTTGAGGTTTAAGTCTCTTGCCCTTGTAGTTCTGATGGATTTAGAGGTTTTGAGGTGAAGCATGTTCATTAATTCCGGGTTGGACATGGCCTTGTATGTCAGGCACAGGCCACCTCTGAGCAGACGGTAAGCGACTGAATAGAGCTGGAGTTCCTTCAGTCGGGCAGCATAAGACATATTTTTGAGACCCTTTATCCTTCTGGTGAGGAATGTTTGGGGCCTTTCCAATTGCTGCAGGTGTCGGGTCAGATACATTCCGAATGGGGCATTGTACTCAATCATTGGTCTGATGAGTGATGAGTACAGGGGAACAATGACCTCCCTTGATCTAGATGTGAATCCCTGCATGATCAGGTGGGCAATGTAGAAGGTCTTCCTAACTACTTTGGCAACGTGAGTGTCAAACGAAAGGTTACTGTCAACCTGGGTGCCCAGATCCCTGATAACCTCTTCTGTGCTTAGAGGATTGCCACCTATATGGGAACTAGGGGTAACCTTGTTTTTCCCGAAGGGTATGACTATGCATTGTTTAGCGTTTAACTTTAGGCCATGGCTCTGGCACCAGTTATCCATTTCTATGAGACCCTTCTGAAGGATGTCTGTGTCAGATGGGTTTTCAACTATGGTTCCCAGTTAGCAGTCATCTGCAAACTTTGTCAGCCATAATCCTCCTGTGTTTGCTTGTACTTCTGAAAAGTAGATGCCGAACAAAAGTGGGCCCAGGACTGAGCCCTGTGGGACACCACTTGTGACAGGCTTGGAGTGTGACATGGCGCCAGCAACTCTGACCCTGTGGGTTCTGTCACTTAGCCAGTTTGCAACCCATCTTGTGACGTATGGGTTTACATTTAAGCTGGTGAGTTTGTCAATGATACCCGAGTGGGGTATTGTGTCGAAAGCCTTTGCCAGGTCAAGGTAGGCTGTGTGGACTGCCTTGCCCTCATCAATGGCCTTGGTGACTGTTTCGAAAAAGTCAACCAAGTTTAAAAGGCATGATCTGCCCTTGACAAAGCCAAACTGGGTTGGATCCAAAGTCTGCAAGTCCCCTATGTCTTCATTTATGAGTTCCATTATGATCCTCTCCATAGCTTTGCAGACCAGGCTTGTCAAGCTGATGGGACGGTAGTTTCTGGGGTCGGTGGAGGCACCTCCTTTGTGAAGTGGGACCACCGTTGCCATACGCCACTCCTTGGGTACGTATCCTGAGGTGAGGCTAAGATTAAACAGCTGCCCTAACTGCGGGTTTAATTCCTCATTGAGTTCGTGGAGCACACAACCGGGGACACCATCTGGTCCCATGGATGCTGTGTTTCTCGCCTTGGATAGAGCAGTTCTCACCTGAGCATTTGAGATGTTTGGGGGGCTACAATCCTCTGGTATAGATATCTCTCCCTTTGGGGGGGGGAGAAATCTGCACTGAACCTGTCAGCCAGTATGTTGGCAATGTCTGTAGGTTCAGTGATTTTTACATCATTTTGAACTAATTCTGAGCATATCTGGGAGTCTCCTCCCAGGTTTCTAACATAGCTAAAAAAGGCCTTATGATTGTCTTTTGAGTCCTTAGCGAGTTTTCTCTCAAAATTTGCCTTGGATGATTTTATGGGAGATCTCAGTTTTTTACTTATAATGAGCAGGGGTGTCTTCCCTTCTACGGATTTTGCTCTATCTTGTAGTAGCTCCTTCCTTCTGTTGTAGAGCTTGTTTATGGCTGGGGTCCACCAGACTGGACGCTTGCCTTTGGTACAAAGAGTCTTTGTTTTGTTTGGGATTGCCTGATCCATGCAGTCCTGGAGGTGCTGGTAGAAGGCATTTGTAAGTGATTCAGCGGCTTGGGTAATGGTTTCCGCTGGCTTGGGGCCTTGAAAGAGACCACACCAGTCTTTAGAAGTGTGAAGTCGGCTTTTGAGAAGTTCTTCACTGTGGTCTTTTTTATCTGGGGTGGGGGCGGGATGTGGACTTCCAGTGAGATTAGTTTATGATCTGATCTCACCAATGATGGGTATACTTCTGGTGTTGAACATTGTGACCCCATGTTCGTGATGATGTGATCTAGTATGTTGTCTCCTCTTGTGGGGATGGTGACTAGTTGTTCCATGGCATTTGAGTTTATGAACTCTAGGAACCTTTGGGCTAGAGTGTTGGGGCTTGAGTAGTGATCCCAGTCTATATTTGGATAGTTGAAATCACCCAGTATGATGGTGTTTGGAGATACATTTATCCCTCCAGTGTTTTCAGGAAAGCTGTGTGAGGTTCCTGAGTTTGAGAGGGTGGCCTGTAACATGCTACAAACTGCAGAGCAGTCTTGCCTATGGTTAATTGCACCTGGATGGTCTCCGATGCATCGTGTGTTGCCACCAACCTTGAGGTGAGGGTGTCCTTGATGAATATGGACACCCACCCTCCTTTCTTGGTGTTGTCCGGATTTTGGGGCCGGAACGCATGATATGAGGTAACACCTGATAGTGCCGGGGTGCTGTCAGGAGCCTTGAACCAGGTTTCAGTCACAGCACAGACATCGATGTTCTCCATACTGAGAAGGGCTTCGAGTGCGTGCATCTTGAGGTTGAGACTTCTGGCATTGAGCAGCATTACCCTTAGTTTATTTCCTTTTTTGTGTTCTAGGGTGGTAGGTTTAGAATCTGAGCCTTGCCTAAAAAAGGCACAATGGGGGTGGCAAGAGCCTTAGCCAAAATCCGGAAGCCCAGGGGTGACAGGTGCAAGCCGTCCCTTGCGAATCAGCGTGGCTTGTCCAGCATGTCATCCCAGGCAGACAGACATTGGATCCCCTTTGAATGACACCATAGTTTAAGCCAATTATTACAGCTGATCATCTTGTCTCTGTATTGTGGCATCATTCTTGGTGAAGGTAGGATACTGCTCAAGGTCAGGGTCATACCTGCCTGGGCTACATAATCAGAGAGCTCCTCTATGTCTCTTTTCATGTAGTCCAGGGAGGTACATCTCAGGTCGTTCACACCAGCATGGACAATGACTGAGTCATACTTGTACTTGCAGTTGAGTGACCTGAGTGCTTGCATTATGTGGTGGATTCCAGCCCGATAGGCAGCTTACTGTGACCTTCTCCTTACTCAATCTGGTGAGCGGGACGTCAGTGTGTCTGACTATGGAGTCACCTATGACGAGTGTGTCTGGCATTGTGTTTGGCCTTAAGGGCTGTGAATGTTTGGCACACTGACTCTGTGGTCTATGTGTTGCATGTGCTGTGCCCTGTGGAGGCAGTTGTTTGGGTGTCTGCTTTGGTGGCCTCTGCTGTTATGGTAGATTTCTGATCAGAGCCTCCGAGTATGTCTTTGTGTGTTTATGTGTATGATTTGAAGTTGTGATAGTGCTATGTGAGACTGGGTTTGTGGTGTGTGTGGTTACCTTCTCCTCCTCTCTGGTCTTGCCAGTCCTATGTTGAGAGAGCTCAGCCTCCAGTTTGGCTATATAGTTGCATCTCTTGCATGTATTTGTGTTTTGTGGGAGAAGGAGAGGGTTGTCTGTGTACATGAGGCAATTGTAACATTGCCTCAATATTCCCAGGTTCACCAGCTGAGCAGGAGAGGACACTAGCAACTGATCCCTTGACATGCTAGAAGGAATAGACAAAAAACTGTTGGAATACAGGAAGATATCAAGCCCCCCAAACCACATTATATTGCTTGACTGACAATACCTACACATACACCATAGTTTCATAGTTTCATAGTTTACTACTAGGCTATCTGCCCTAGTGCATTTATAAGCCTAGCCATAGTGATGTGGCTATTGCCACCCCTTATAGTGGTAATAAGTGTACAGAATAGATTCGAATATTGTGCCTCTCACTTAGTAGTGACACATTATGACCCCTTACGTAATTGAATAACTTGACTGTGCCTCTGTCTAGTAGTGACACAGGGAGGACCCCTGGGGTAAACCTACAATCTCACATCCAGTTGTCCAGATTTCTCTTGAAGAGAGTCAGTGAGGGACTCTGTCTAACATGAACTGGGATACTCTGCTAGAGTGTGAGAAGCCTCTGAGTTATGACTCTGTCCCTCCAGCATGTCCTATACATGTATGTGCTGAGGTTCAAATCTTCAGCTCCCATGGTTCTGGTGGATTTGGATTGCTTGCAGTGGAGCATGTCCACCAAATCCTGATTGGACATGGTCTTGTATGTCAGGCATAGGTCACCTGTAAGTATGCGGTATGCCACTGAATAAAGCTGGATTTCCTTTAGTCTGGAAGCATATGACATGTGTTGTAGACCCTGATCTTCTTGGTAAGGTACTTTTGGGGTCTCTCCAGCTGTTGCAAGTGCTGGGTGAGGTACATACCAAATGGGGCTTTGTATTCAATCATGGGCCTGATAAGGGAGAAGTATAGTGGTACAATGACCTCCTTTGATCTGGATGGAAAACCCTTCATGATAAGGTGGGCAAGATAGAAAGTCTTTCTAACCACTTTGGCAACATGGGTGTCAAACGAGATGTCACTATCTACATGTGTCCCCAGGTGTCTGATTTGTTTTCTGTGCTCAGTGGGTTGCTGTCTATGTATTGATTTGTGGGTACTTTGTTCCTCCCAAAGGGGATGACTACACATCAGTTGCATTCAGTTTCAGGCCATGATTCCGGCACCAGCTATCTGTCTTTGTGATGGCATTCTGTAGGATGTGTGTGCCGGCTGATGTATTCACTATGGTGCCTAGGTTGCAGTCATCTGCAAACTTTGTCAGCCACAACCCTCCTATGTTTGCTTTCACATCTGAAAAGTAAATGCCAAATAAGAGGGGTCCCAGGACAGATCCTTGTGGGACACCACTTGTGACTGGCTTTGAATCTGACAAGGCACCTGCAATGTCGACTTTATGGGTTCTGTTTCTTAGCCATTTTGCAAACTATCCTGTGACATATGATTTTATATTTCAGCTGTTGAGCTTGTCTATGATGCCTGAGTGGGGTATTGTGTCAAAGGCCTTAGCCAAGTGCAGGTAGGCTGTGTGGACCGCGTAGCCCTCATCAATGGCCCTACTGACAGTTTCAAAATAGTCAACTAGGTGCAAAAGGCAGGATCTGCCCTGTACAAAGCTGAACTGGGTGGGATCAAGGGTCTGTAGGTCACCAATGTCTCTGTTTAAGAGCTCCATAATGACTCTTTCCATAGCTTTGCAGACAAGGCTGGTTAAGCTTGTGTGGTGGTAGTTCCCAGGGTCTGTGGAGGCATCTCCTTTGTGGAGTGGGACCACTGTTGCTGTACGCCAGTGTTCAGGTACATATCCTGTAGCAAGGCTAAGGTTAAATAGCATTTGTATATACGGGTTTAGCTCCTTCTGGAGTTCACATAGCACGCAACTGGGGATACCATCAGGTCCCATTGATGCTGTGTTCTTGTCTTTGCTGAGTGCGGCTCTCACATGGACATCTGAGATGACAGTGAGGTTACATTCAGCTGTGATAACTATCTTCTTTTGGGGGTGAGGGAGGGGAAAATTGCACTGAACCTGTCTGCCAGAATGTTGCCAATATCTGTCAGGTCACTGAAATATATGTTGTTGTGTACCAACTCTGAGCATATCTGAGGGTTCCCACCCAGGTTTCTGACATAACTGAAGAAGGCAGTGTGGTTATCTTTATTGTCTTTGGTGATTTATGTCTCAAAGTTGACCTTGGATGTCTTTATGAGAGAATGTAGCTTTTAACTAGTGCTGATCACAGCTGCCTTCCCTTTAGGAGATGTAGCTCTGTCTTGCATTAGTATCCTTCATCTGTTATACAGTTTGTTTATGGCTGGGGTCCACCAGACAGGCCACTTTCCCTTGGTGGAGAGGGTCTTGTTTTTATTTGTGATTGCATGGTCCATGCTATCTCGGAGATGTCCGTAGAAAGCGTCTGTGAAGGAGTCACCATTGTGTGTTGTGGTTTCCACTGGCCCAGTGGGCTTAACGGATACCATCTCAGTCCGAAGAAGTGTGAAGTCAGCTTTTGAGGTGTTTGTCACTATACTCTTTGTATTATACTAGCACTGACACAAGTGTAGACAATTTCCCAGAATCCATCAAACAAAATGGACATGCAAAATGTAACACTTCCACAAGAGGGGTAAGCATACTGGATGTGATAATCAGAAATATGTGTACTGGATGTCAAGATGAGAAGTGTATCCCTCACTGGTAAGACCAGACCATAGAGTAATCACACTGTAGTTACACATCCCGACCCCAGTCCCTGGCCAGATTACCACAGTGAAACACATGTATAAAGCATAGCTTGCACCCCTACAAACCAATGTGGAATCCATGAAAAGCCCTGTGCAGGTCCAGAATATGGGACACACTGCAGAACATGTTATACAGGCATACCATGAACACAGCCAAGAGTGCTTGGAGTCTGCAATCACAAACAACAAGACACAATGCCATACACCCAGGCATCTGGCATGCTGGACTCCAGCAATTACTAAACCATTGAAGAGAATGAGGAAGCTACCACATGATAGATCAAACATGAAAAGTGAAGTAATCAGTGATCACTAGTATGGCAATAAAATGTGTCCACACATACAATCCACTAAGGCCAGGCAAAACAAGTAGAATCTGTGAATCCAGTGGCAATGTGACACCTGTCCCAAGTACACACACAACAACAACTCACCCCAATAAATACAAATGTATGTGATAGACGCAACCAGGTAGCCAAACCAGAGCCTGAGCACCCCAAATCAGTACTGTCAAAACTAGTCAGGAGGACAAGGTAACCACATACACCACAAACCCAGTCCCACATAGACCTACAACGACTGTAAACCAAACACATAAACACAAAAACATTCCCAGAGGCCCTAATTACAAACACACAACACCAACACAAGCCTCCAAAGCAGACACCCAATAAAACAACCTCCAGACATAGCACATGTAACACATAGTACACAAAGCTGGTGTGCCAAACAGTCACAGGACAGAAGGAGAAACAACATGCCTGATACAGTTGTAATAGGTGACTCCATAGTGAGACATGCTGCTGTCCCAGGGATGGCTTGCACCTGTTACCCATGAGCGTCTGGATATTGCCTAAGGCTTTTGCAACCTACAGAGATCCTTCCGTAGGCAAGGCCGAAAAGACCAACCCACCACCATAGAAAACAAAACTGGAAAGAAACAGAAGGGTAATGCTGATCAATGCCAGATGTGTAAACCTCAATATGCATGCTCCTGAGGCCCTCCCAGTATGGAGAACATTGATGTCTGTCCAGTGATAGAAACCTGCTGCAAGCCTCGTGACAGCACACCAGCACTACCAGGTAATACCACATATCATGTGTTATGGCCACAAAACCTGTAACAAAACATAAAAGGAGGGTGAGTATCCATATTCAGCACAGACAGCCATACGTCCAGTTAACTGACAATGCTTATGTCATTGCAGTCCACCCATGTGCAACTAACTGTAGGCAAGACTGCTGTACAGTCTGTAGCATGCTACAGACCACACTCTCACACACAGGAACCCCACCCCACTGTCCTGAAGACAGTGGACAGTATGAATGTACCACCAAATACAAAACAAGGTACACACAAATTACCACATAGGTGGTAAACCATTATGTGTGGAAGGAGTAATCAGGGACCTAGTGACACAAGTGGACAGTCACCTGTTATGTGACAGTCACATCGCCAATTTGTCTAGGAAGACTGTCTATATTGGACACTGTATCATGAAAGGATTCACATCTACGTCAACAAAGGTCATTGTGCCCCTATACTGTTCCCCTATCAGACCATATTGTAATACAATGCCTCATTTGGGATGTACATTACCTGGCACCTGCAGCAGTTAGAAAGACCTCAAAGGTACCTCAGCAAGAGTCAGAAAGGGTCTCAAATATATCTCATATGCTGCCTGGCTGTAGACACCACAGCTGAATGCAGTCACATACTGCCTACACAGAGGCATTGTATGTCTGTTGTACAAGTCCATGTCCAACACAGAAGTAATGGACATGCTCCACCCCAGAAAACTCAAAGCCATCGGAGCTGTGTGAGTCAGAGATGTCAACCTTAACACATAATCAAATAGGATGTGCTGGAGGGACAGATACCTAACCCTGAGTCTCTCCACACCCTGGAACAGAATACCACTACATGTTAGGCAGAGCCCCTCACTGACACTCTTCAACAGGAAGTTAGCAAAATGGATGGATAATTGTAGATGTACACTGGGGGTCTTTACTGTGTCATGTCCAGACAGAGGCACAGCTAAGTAAATCATAAATGGCCATAATATTCACATAGCAAGGGGTGGCAAAAGCCACACGCACTGTGGCTAGGCTTACAAATGCCCTAGGGTGGATAGCCTAGTATGAACCTATGAACCTATTATGATACAAATTGTACAGGACACTAAGGATAACCCCAAGGCTGCTGCAACTGATGGTAGTAAGCGTGTTGTGAATTCCTGGATATGCTCTGGATCACACAAATATTACAAACAACATACCAAACACACACACGTATTGCCAACATACATCCTGACAGGTGCAGTGCAAAACACCTCATAATGCCAAATATCTTTCCCAGCAGACTGCTGCCTCCCTGACATTATGTCAGCCTTACCACAGGATATGTACCCAAAGAGCAGTGTACAGCAACAGTGGTTGTTCTCAAGAAAGGTGTCGCCTGAATGGATACTAAAATAACCATCACAGAATCCTGAGCAGCTTGGTCTGCACAGCTATGGAAAGGATCAGCATGTACCGCAGACATAACGATAATGGGGATCTATTGACACCCGACCCTACCCAGTGTGGGTTTATGAAGTGCAGACCCAGCCCCTAAACATGTGTGACTCAGTTGAAACAGTGATTGAGGTCACTGATGAGGGCAATGTGGTCCACACAGTGTAGCTGGACCTTGCAAAGCCTTCCATACAATACCCTACGTGTTCAATATAGATATGCTCACCAGCTTATATATACACCCCAATGTCACTAGAGGGGTTGCAAACCAGACCAATGACAGAACTGACATGGTCAGACATGCTGCAGCCATGTCAGACTACAAACCACATATAACAGGTATCCCACAAAGCTTGGTCCTGGGACCTTCCCCGTCTGGTATATATGCCCCATAGGTACAGGCCAACATGTAAGGACTGTGCCTGAACATGTTTGCAGAGGACTACAAACCGCCTAACATATCTGACACTCCAGCTGACACAAGCATCCCACAAAAGGGCCACATAGAAACAGACAACCGGTGCCATAGCCATGTCAGCATGTTAAATGGAGAAAACTGTATAGTCAACCTCTGTGGATATACAGTAAGTGACCACCAATTACCACATAGGTGTTAACCCATTACATACTTAACATGTAATGACAGACCTGGGTACACAAGGTGATAGATATCCTGCATTGGACAAACATGTGGCTGTAGTGTTAACAGAAACAATCCATATACCAACCTAATCATGAAGGTTATGACATCTAGATAAGGGGAGGTCATTGTGGTTCTGCAGTTATCCTTCATCAGCGTTACAAATGACCACAACAGCCCCTGTGGGTGTACCTCAGCAGACACCTCCATCAACTGTAAAGTCCACAACAGTACCTCACCAGGAGTATCAAAGAGCTTGAACACATGTAATGTGTTGCCTGATTAAACAGAGTGCAACTCCACACACTGCCATGCTGGCCACCCAGACGCAAGCTGTGCCTGATGTAGAAAGCCATGTCCAAGCTGGAATCAATGAACATGCTGCACCTTGTACAATCTGAATGGCAGTGAGCTATGCACATGAGGGACCTGAACCCCAGCACTGACATACATAGGACAAGCTGTACTGCATTATCCATAACACAGAAGCCACCCCACGCATGAGTAAACTACCAGTACAGGTTATCCATAGAGTCACTCATTGATTCTCCTCAACAGGAATCTTAATGAGTGGATGGGAGATGGTAGGTTTACCCTGGGTATCAATGTTATGTCACAGGTAGACAGAGGCACAGTATACTAAACAAGACATATGTCATGGCAAACTACACTTACAATGTGTCGAAGGACAAACACACTCTCTGACTAGCATTAGAAATGGCCTAGGGCACATCGGTAGTGTTTGCCAATGTACACCTATGTTGTGGAATACACTACTGATGTTGGATGAGGCTGTTGTAAGTAGTTCATATCTGAACATAATGCAACATGGTCAGATAGGTTCATAGGTTCATAGGTTTATACTAGGCTATCTGCCCTAAGGCAGTTATAAGCCTAGCCCAGAGTTTTGTGGCATACGCCACCCCTTATATGGAAACAATACTGTGCCCATTAGTTTGTCGTGCCTCTGTCCAGCAGTGACACAGAGACGATCCCCGGGGTAAACCTATGATCTCCCATCCACAGGTCAAGATTTCCCTTGAACAGAGCCAGCGAGGTGCTCTGCCTCACATGGACCGGGATTGTATTCCACAGCATAGGGAGTCTCTGAGTGATAAATCTATCCCTCCAATATGTCCTACTTATATCCCTGCTAAGGTTTAAGTCACTTGCCCTAGTGGTTCTGGTGGATTTGGCGGTTTTGAGGTGGAGCATGTCCATTACTTCCTGGTTGGACATGGCCTTGCATGTCAGGCACATGTCACCTCTGAGCAGACGGTATGTGACTGAATAGAGCTGGAGTGTCTTCAATCTGGCAGCATATGACAGATGTTGGAGTCCCTTTATCCTTTTGGTGGGGACTTTTGGGGTCTCTCCAATTGCTGCAGATGTCGGGTGAGATACATCCAGAATGGGGCATTGTACTCGATCATTGGTCTGATAAGTGAAGAGTACAGGGGAACAATGACCTCACTAGATCTGGATGTGAATCCCTTCCTGATCAGGTGGGCAATGTAGAAGGTCTTTCTAGCCACGTTAGCAACGTGAGTGTCAGAAGAAAGGCCACTGTCAACCTGGGTCCCCAGGTCCATGATAACCTCCTCTGTGCTTAGAGGATTGCCACCTATATGGTAGCTTGGGGTTACCTTGCTTTTCCCGAAGGGTATGACTATACATGTTTTGGCATTTAACGTCAGGCCATGGCTCTGGCACCAGCTATCAGTTTCCGTGAGTCCCTTCTGAAGGATATCCGTGTCTGATGCACTGTCCACTATGGCGCCCAGTTTGCAGTCATCTGCAAACTTTGTCAGCCAAAGTCCTCCCATGTTGGCCTGTACTTCTGAGAAGTAGATGACGAACAATAGGGGGCCAAGGACTGAGCCCTGTGGGACACCACTTGTGACCGGCTTGGAGTCTGACATAGCGCCAGCAACTCTAACCCTGTGGGTCCTGTCCTTAAGCCAGTTTGCAACCCATCTTGTGACATATGGGTTTACATTTAGGTTGGTAGGTTTTTCTACAATACCCGAGTGGGGTATTGTGTCGAAAGCCTTTGCAAGGTCAAGGTAGGCTGTATGGACTGCCCTTCCCTCATCAATGGCCTTAGTGACTGTTTTGAAGAAGTCGACCAAGTTCAAAAGGCATGATCTGCCCTTGACCAAGCCAAACTGGGACGGGTCCAATGTCTGCATGTCCCCTATATCTTTGTTTATGAGCTCCATTATGATCCTCTCCATAGCTTTGCAGACTAGACTTGTTAAGCTTATGGGGTGGTAATTACCAGGGTCCGTAGAGGCACCGCCTTTGTGCAGATGTGCACAACTGGACCCTAACCAGGCTGTTGTGCACACTATGGAAATGTAAAGCAGTGATAGGACTAAAGCCCAGGATACTGTCCACCACAGTGAAAGTACTGAACCACTACACTATACAGTACTACAGTGTTAGGTCAGTATGAACGGATGTTGACAATTGTATGCAAAGTATCCCATGCAAAACCTGCAGGCACAGTATAATCCCTGTTGTGTTCACACAAAAGCATTTGGACAGTAACTACACAACATGGCACAGAACACACAACCATAAACTGGAGATATTTGTTGAAGGTCACACTCATCCACAAATGTGATGGGCTGCAGAGTTCAACATATGGAAAGCTCACACTGGGCATGCTCACACACTTTGATAAATGAGACATCTTTCACACAACATGCCATGGGAAGGCTGAACTGGGCATGCTCACACACTTAGTCCAAATGTTCCACTTAGCAACTGTGAAAACACACCAGAGGATGCTCATTCCCATTTCTAAACACTGATGATGTCAGCACCCTATAAGTATATCAGGAGAAAAGAAATCTCCCAGTAATCTGAATAGCATGCTCTGCTAATGCATCTGTCTCTAGTGTCATAACATAGTTAGGTAGGGGTTTGAATCCAGCAAGTGTGTGTGAAGGGGGGTAAGTGTGTGTATGAAAGGAACATCCCTTTTGGCAACTGTGAAAACACACCACAGGATGCTCATTCCCCTTTCTAAACACTGATGATGTCAGCACCCTATAAGTATATCAGGAGAAAAGAAATCCCCCAGCAATCTGAATAGCGCGCTCAGCTAATGCGTCTGTCTCTAGTGTCATAACATAGTTAGGTAGGGGTTTGAATCCAGCAAGTGTGTGTGAAGGGGGTAAGTGTGTATGAAAGGAACATCCCTTTTGGCAACTGTGAAAACACACCACAGGATGCTCATTCCCCTTTCTAAACACTGATGATGTCAGCACCCTATAAGTATATCAGGAGAAAAGAAATCTCCCAGTAATGCAAATAGCGCTCTGCTAATGCATCCGTCTCTAGTGTCATAACATAGTTAGGTAGGGGTTTGAATCCAGCAAGTGTGTGTGAAGGGGGTAAGTGTGTATGAAAAGAACATCCCTTTTGGCAACTGTGAAAACACACCACAGGATGCTCATTCCCCTTTCTAAACACTGATGATGTCAGCACCCTATAAGTATATCAGGAGAAAAGAAATCTCCCAGTAATGCGAATAGCGCGCTCTGCTAATGCGTCTGTCTCTAGTGTCATAACATAGTTAGGTAGGGGTTTGAATCCAGCAAGTGTGTGTGAAGGGGGTAAGTGTGTATGAAAGGAACATCCCTTTTGGCAACTGTGAAAACACACCACAGGATGCCCATTCCCTTTCTAAACACTGATGATGTCAGCACCCTATAAGTATATCAGGAGAAAAGAAATCTCCCAGTAATGCGAATAGCGCTCTGCTAATGTGTCTGTCTCTAGTGTCATAACATAGTTAGGTAGGGGTTTGAATCCAGCAAGTGTGTATGAAAGGAACATCCCTTTTGGCAACTGTGAAAACACACCACAGGATGCCCATTCCCCTTTCTAAACACTGATGATGTCAGCACCCTATAAGTATATCAGGGAAAAGAAATCTCCCAGTAATGCGAATAGCGCTCTGCTAATGCATCCGTCTCTAGTGTCATAACATAGTTAGGTAGGGGTTTGAATCCAGCAAGTGTGTGTGAAGGGGGGTAAGTGTGTATGAAAGAAACATCCCTTTTGGCAACTGGGAAAACACACTACAGGATGCACATACCCCTTTCTAAACAATATCACAATTATTTATGGCTTTTGATTCCAGACATGTCACGTGTGTTTTGCCCACACAGAATGCCCATGTGTGCGGGTTGTTTCTCACAATAATGCATGACATCGATTAAACCAGTTATGGCAATGCACACATGATGTATGTGTGTGCCAAATACACATATGTACCTGTGACCTTCAATAGTTACCATGTGTGATGCCTGCCACATGTGAATACATGGTATTTGCACAGGGTAACATTATGACTGTGGTCTTCTGTGCAGGTGCTGCATGTGGGATGTGTATATACAGTGTGAGATGTAGATGCTATCAACCTAGTAGTGAGGGATACACACCTGGTCTGGGGCATATAGTCTACATGTTGTTGATGAACAGGTGCTGCATGTTTTCACCTGTTGTGGGAGTGGTAAGACGTTGTTCCATAGCAATGCAGTGACCGCATGCTAAGAACCATTCAGCTAGGGTGTTGTAGCTACAGTAATTCATTAGCATTCAGTAATATGTCAGCATTCCTGGTGAGGGTCTGATGCCAACCAAGGTCAGGGTTCTACCAGCCTGTGTCACTTGCTCAGTGAGCCCTTCCATGTTCCCTATCATGTATCCCAGTGAGGGACATCACACATCAGCTGTAGTGGCATGGACAATGACTGAGTCATATGTGTCCATGCATCTGACTGACCTGTATGCTTGTGTTATGTGGTGGACCATAGTGCCCCATGAGCATATCACTGTGACCTTCACCTTGTCCAGCCTGGTGAGCATGACCTCACTGTACTGGACAATAAAAGTACCTAACACAACCGCAGCAGTAGTGTTGTAGTACAGACTGTGCTTGTTTGGCACACAGGATTTGTGTGCTATGTGTTATGCGTGCTGTGTTCAGGCCTAACGTATGCCTGTGTGCCAGCTGCAGAGGTGTCTGCCACTCAGGCAGGATGCTATCCTTAGGCTCCACGAATGGCCCGGTGTGTTTCCGTGCTTGTATTGCTGTCAGTGTAGGTCCACATCAGACTGGTATTGCAGTCACTGTAGTATTTCATGCCACCTGACAGGTTATGCCAGTACTGGGTTCAGAGTGCTTAGTCCACAGTTTGGCCATGTGTTTCCATCTCATACATGTGTTGTACATCCATGGGTAGGGGATAGGGTTGACTGTGTACATGTGGCAGCTGTGACATTACTACATGACTCACATATTCCACAACTGTACCATAGAGGTGACTGACAACTGACCTTTGCACATGCTACCATAGTATTGAGATTGCATTGGTGATTAACAGCACATAGGGCCAATGGTGAACAAGATACATAGGTCCATAGGTTCATACAAGGATATCTGCCCTAGGGCATTTATACACCTAGCCAGAATGTGTGTGGCTTTCACCATGCATTGTAAATCTATCTTGCTATGCCCTTTTCCAAGGTTAGTATACTGTGCCTCTGTCTAACAGTGACACATAAGTGATACCCAGGGTAAACCTACAATGTCACATCCAGTCATTAATATCCCTCTGGAAGATAGTCACTGAGTGACTCTGCCTATCCTCTATTGGGATAATATTCCAGAATGAAGGGAGCCTCTGAGTTATGAATGTGTCCCTCCAGCATGTCCTATGTATATCACTCCTGAGGTTCAAGTCTTTCCAGCGTGTAGCCTGATGGGATCTGGATATTCTGAGGTGCAGCATGGCCATTAAGCCAGGGTTTGACATGGCTTTATATGTCAGGCACAGATTGCCTATGAAGAGGCAGTATGCCACTGAGTAGAGCTGCTGTTTCTTTAACCAGTCAGTATGTGGCATCTGTTTGAGCCCTTTGATCCTCTTGTTGAGGTACGTATGTGGTCTTTCCAGTTGCTGCAGGTGTCTGGTAAGGTGCATGCCGACAGGGCATTGTAGTCAATTATGGGCATGATGAGGGATGAGTAAAGAGGCACAATGTCCTCCCCTGATCTACATGTGAATCCCTTCATGATGATGTGGCCCATATAAAATGTTTTCCTAACCACTTTGGCCATGTTGTTGTCAAATGAGAGAATGCTATCAACCTGTGTACCCCAAGGTCCATAATTCCTTCATCTGCACTTAATGGATTAACACATATGTGGTACTTTGTGGTCACTTTGTTTTTGACAAAGGGGATGACTATACACTTTTTGGCATTCAGCTTGAGGCCATGGCTGTGGCACAAGTCGTGTGTTTCCAAGAGGCCCTTTTGGAGGATGCGTGTGTTAGCTGGAGAGTTGATTATGGCGTCCGGTTTGCAGTCATCTGTGACTTGCTCAGCCACAGTACTTCCATGTTGGCCTGTACCTCTGATAAATATATACTGAACATGACAGATCCCAGGGCTGAGCCTTGTGGGACACCACTTGTAACTGGTTTTGAGGCTGACATGGCTCCAGCAATTCTAACCATGTGTGTTCTGCCCTTGAGCCACTGTGCAATATCTGTAGTGACATAGGGGTTAATATGTACACTGGTGAGCTTCCCTAGAATGCACAAGTGGGGTATTGTATCAAAGGCTTATGCAAGGTCCAGGTAGGCTGTGTAGACCACCTTCCCTTGACAGTGGCCTTGGTGACTGTTTCAAAGAAATCAAACAGGTTTGAGAGGCAGGATCTGCCATTAACAAAGCCAAACTGTGTATGGTGACATGTCTGTAGGTCCCCAATATCTATATTTATGAGGTTCATGATGATCCTTGCCATAGCTTTGCAGACCAAGCTATTCAGACGTATGGGGCGAATAGTGTCCAGGATCCGTTAAGGCACCACCTGAATGTAGAGGGACCACTGTTGCTGTACGCCACTCTTTGGCCACATATCGTGTAGTAAGGCTGGGATTGAACAGTAGTGTTATGTCTGGGTGTAGCTCTTCTTGGGGTTCATGTAGGACACAGCCTGGGACACTGTCTGGTCCCATTGATGCAGTGTTTATTGCTTTGGAGAGGGCAGCTCTTACCTGAGCATCTGAGATGTCAGGGGGGGCAGCACTCTGCTGGGAGAAATATTTGCCCTTTTGGTGTGGAGGGGGGGAGAAGGTAGCAGTGAACCTGTCCACTAGGATGATGGCAATGTCTGTGTGTTTGGTATTTCGTGTGACATCTTGGACTACCTCTGAGCATATCTGGGTATTACCACCCAGGTTCCTAACATAACTACAGAAAGCCTTGTGATTATCCTCAGTGTCTTGTGGAATCTTCTCTCAAAGATGGCCTTAGACAATCTTATGAGTGCCTGTAGTTGTCTTCTAATACTCATCAGTGATGCCTTCACATTTTGGGAGTTTGTTGTATCATGTAGTAGCTTCATCCTTCTATTGTATAGTTTGTTTATGGCTGGTGTCCAGCACACAGGACGTCTGCCTTTGGAGGATTGGGTCTTGCTTTCATTTGGGATTGCATGATCCATGCATTCCTGAATGTGTCCATAGAATGCCTTTATACAGGTATCTGCAGTCTGGTCCATATTTTCAACAGGCCTGGGGGCTTTGAAGGTTTCCACATCATTTATGAGGAGTGTGAACATGCTTGACATGAGCTGTTGACTGACGTCCCGCCCTCCAGACTGAGCAAGGTGAGGGTCACATTTAGCTACCTGTCGGGTGATAGAATGTGCCACATAACACAAGCACTCAGGTCACTCCACAGCAAGTACAAGTATGAGGCAGTCATTGTCCATGCTGGTGTGAACAACCTGAGACGTACCTCCCTGGACCACATGGAAAGAGACACAGAGGAGCTCTTACAGCACCCTCTCAAACTCAGGAATCCCACACAGCCTTCATGATGACACAGGAGAGTATAGATTTCTCTGCAAACACCATCATACTGGGTGACGTCAACTACCCAAACATAGACTGTGAACATTACTCAAGCCACAATACCCAAGCTCTAGGGTTCCCATAGTTCAGAAACTCTTTAGCTATGGAACAGGTAGTCAACATTCCCACAAGAGGGGCAAATATACTAGACCTGATCATCACAAACATGAGTACAAAATGCTCACCACTTGAAGTATATCCCTCATTGTTGCAATCGAACCATATACTAATCACACACGTATGCAAACCTCAAACACATCGATGTGTGTGTGGAAATGCCCCTATTAGCAACTGTGACAGTACACTACAGGATGCAGATTCCCCTTTTGAAACACTGATGATGTCAGCACTCTATAACTATATTACCTGAATTAAAGTTCTCCAGTAATTCGTATAGCGCTCTGCTAATGTGTCTTTCTCCAGTGTCATAACATAGTTAGGTAGGGGTTTGAATCCTGCAAAGGGAATGTATGTGTGTTAGTATGAGTGGGGTTTGTGTGTGTGCATAATGCTGTGAGGGAAAAGTGCCTTTTGCCAACTGGGAGAACACACTACAGGGTGCACATCCCTCTTCCTAAACACAGATGATGTCAGCACCCTCTAAGTACAGCATTAGAAAGGATTTCTCCCACTAATGCAAATAGCACACTCTGCTAATGTGTCTGTCTCTAGTGTCATAACACAGTTAGGTAGGGGTTTGAATCTTGCAAATGGAAAGTATGTGTTTTAGTGGTGGGGTTAGTGTGTGTGCACAATGCTGGGGTGGGATGTGGCTTTTGCCAAATGGGGCTATGCACTGCAGGGTGCACATTTCCCTTAACAAACAGTGATGTTGACAGCACCCTATACAAACAAAACAACAAAAGAGAAGGTGTTGGTACCAATAACGCATGTAAGGTAACACTTCTTCAAGTAATGTCCACAAAACGAAGTAGGATAAACGAACAATCCTTTTACCCTATACAAACAACATGACAACAGACAACTGGCAGTACTCAGTATAGTGCTACATGCTACTGTAACACGCACATGTACCAGGATATACCTAGATAGTGTTTTGAAGCCTGAATGTGGCAAGTGTGTGGATGTGGGATGTTTCTGTGTGTGCATTTCCATATGGAAAACATGTTTGATGTGGCAATCAGGGTACCACAGTACCTGATGCACATTACACTTTTAAACTAATGAGGTTGCCTGCACCCTGTGAGTACAGGTAGAGAGGAGGAAATCGGTAGTAATCCACATAGTGCACTTTTCAAATGTGTACCTGTCATGTATCGACAGCTACTCATGTAGGGTAATAAATAATGGGAATGGCAGGTGAGCGTGTGCATGTGTGGGGTAGCAGGGTGTGTGTAAATGCATGTGTGACAGAACAGATACATATAGCTGAATCTACATAACAGCACATGATGCACATTCCCATAGTCAATGGTAGCATGTGATGGTGTGCAGCTGGTACACTTTGGTAAGTAGTATGGGTGCAGATAACAATTCAGGACATTCATACAGTTACTGCAGCAGGAATGCTGGGATATACACACAATCATAGTGGAACAGTGAACAGTTACCAACATGTTACTACTTATACACATCTATGTAGTCACCCTGTGCATCAGCAACGTGTTTACCTTTTCCTGCACTGATGTTGTAGTATGCAGGAGGTGGCACAGTGTCATCATATGCACAGGGTGTGGGTTAGGTATGCCCAAGCCAGCCACTGGTACCACCAATTGACATGTGTGTGTATGTGTGTTTGTGAGGGGCAGCAGTACAGGGTGGACCAGTGTTGGTGCAGTGTGTGTGTGTGTGTATGTGTTTGCCCTAGGTGTTACATTTCTGCATGTGTGTAAGCACGCACACAGTCCCACATAATGGCTGCCATGTACAGGGTTTTGTGGACAGCCACAGACTGCACCTGTCAGGTCATCCAGATCAGTGTCTGTGGGCACGGACACGGTACCTGTGCCTGGCAGGGGTGCTACGGACCGTATCCGGTACTAACCCAGACTGGGTACTGTCATCGGAAGCGGGGGGGTGTTGACTGGACACAGTTCCCTGTTGGGACTGTCCAGAGCCACGTGCACGTGGTCTCCTGGGGCGTCCTGATGACAGCACAGACCCAGCATTGCTGGGGCTGGTGCTGGCACTTGAGGTGCGTGAGTGGGCCTGTTGTCATCCGCGGCCACTGCCAGCTGGTGCTGTTGCCGGCATACGGCCACGTCGACGTCGCAAACGCACACCATCGCCCTGGCCCATGGACATCTGGTTGTGGAGCAGCTGTTGTATGTCCCCACAACGTCTGTCAATGACATCTGTGAAGTTACGAATAGCATTCGCAATGTCACGCATGCCGTCTGTCATGGCTGTGCGACATGCTCTCAGCTCCCTCAGACCCTGTCTGGTGTACCTTTCCATACACGCCTGTGCCTGCATAACAGTCCGAAACATAGTGGAGGTTGACATACCTCCTTGGGCACGTCGGCCAGAGGCAGTACGGCCACGGATGCCCCCACGAGAACCCATGGGCGACTGTCTGCGTGGTACCATTGGAGGACCCTGCTCATGGCTGCTTTGTGGGGATGCATGTACCACAGGTACCACATTACCCTGATCTATGCCCAATGCATACTGTCCATCACCTAGGGACAATGGTGACAAAGGATGTAACGGCAGGATGACTGTGTGCATTGAAGGGGTTGACAGCTGTGTACTGTCAATTGGCTGACCAATGGCGGACCCAGACACACCTTCCTGCACCATTATAGACATTTCATCATCATCAGTACCTGGGGCACAAGATTCAGGTTCCCTGCTGCAGGTCACCAGAGCAGCACCAGAACCTACGGGAGGAAAACAGGGAACACAGATTACAGTCTCAACACATATTTGACAGTGATGCACTTCAATACTAATGCACACATTCAGAAATGGACACATGCACTCATGGACACACACACACATGCACACATGGGCACAGGCACACTTGCACACATGCACACCCCACAGTACACACACACATCAGTACTGAGTTACACTACTCTTACTAGTATTATAAATTGTTTTTCAGGTAATGTTAAACACACTCACCAGCATGTATGGCCTGCCTCGTTGCTAGATGGGAGGGACCTGGAAATATGAAGAAAGTAATGTCAGTGGGCACAAGTGTGCCATTTGTTTTGCATATGATACAGTACAGTAGTACACTAGTTCCCTTATACACATCAGCTGCTCATAATGTCAGTATCACACATGCACAATTACATATCATGATGACAGATACATACCACGTGCACACCTTATGCATGCATGAAGTAACAGTGTACAGAACAGTCATATGTACATACAAGGAGTTAACTCTAATCTCACCCTTACCTCTCTTCAAACAACAAATCAAACTGTACTTCCAAAACCACTGGCTTTGTTCTTGTAGTACTCCAGGCTAACTTTCCTCTCCCCACCCTCTCTTTACCTTTAACCCCTCATTGTGCGTAAAACTAGCTTCTACCCTGTGTCTTTTCCCTTGCTGTCCTTCTATGCTCTGACCTACTTCTCCCATCTCTCCCACCTCCTCTTGACTGTCTTCCTTCTTTTCCTCTCTTCTCTTCTTGACTCCTGCCTCTTCCCTATTATTTTATCTTTCATACTCCTTCTACTTCTCTACCCTTCTGAGCTTTAACTGTTATCTATATGGCTTTTGCCTTATTGCATAACCTTTATGTTTTAGGTAAAATTGCTTTGAAACCGACAGAACATTGTGTATGAGTTTAAACTGTTTGAGTTCCTTAAATGTATGTTGATTTTATTAACAAGTTGATTTATATTTCTATTATTTTGTATGTCTTTATTAACAACTTGTCTGTCTGCCTTTATTATGTTATGTGTGGAGCTTTTCTACTGAAAATGGACATATATCCAGCTAGACTAGCCCGGTCAACAAATGTAAAATAAATAACAAAATATAAATAAATATGGCATCTTACCTGCACGCTCGGTGTCTTGCTGCTGTGTAGATCCAACCTCCATCATGATGCACGTCTGATGCTGTTGTTGTTCTGGGGCTGGATCCACAACACTTAGCAGTAGCCCCTCCTGTCTGGTGAGGGGGGGATGTGTGGCCACCCCCCCACCTGTGGCAACCTGTTGCCTGCGGATATCTGCAGCACGCTGGCGGACATTTCTAATCAAATCACTGCAGTGATGTCTCACCTGCTCATATGTCCTATCATGCATGCCAACATCATTTATCCTGCTGACAAGGTTTTGCCACAGTGCAGACCTCTCCTGCTGATTCTGGGTGGTGCGTGAAAACAGGATGTCATAGTCACGCACCAGGCTCTGGTGGATCACTTCATCCTCTGCAGCAGAGTAGGCAGGGTTCCTTTTCGGAGCCATATTCCCCTGGAAAGGAACACAAACAGGTTATCAGCAGAGTATGTCAGCAATATATGGTACACATTCTATACAGGGAGTATTAAATTGTACTTATTACTGCTTGGTTGTAACTTGATTAAAGTGTAGCTATCATTCTAAGTCTTTTGGATTAAGCACTTGGCCTTCAGACCAGTTGTTTTACATTAGGGAGGTTTGTGGCAAGCACTGTGGTGGCAGGACACATAGCTTTCATCCTTCTAAGTTGGGAACTGCTGATTGAGAGCCCAGTGTCCAAGTGTATTAGTTCTGGTATAAGCAGTTGGCCTTCAGGCCAGTTATTTAACATTAACAAGGTTTGTGGTCTGCACTCTTGTGTGAGAATAGGCTGTACTCTGCCATTCATAGCTGGGAACTTCTGGTTTCAGGTTTATAGTGCCTGCATATTTGAACTGTATCTTACTGACATTGGTACACCTTGTTTGCTGTAGCATACACTACATCCAAGCCTCCTGAATCTAGCTTTGTGTATATGCTTGTTATTTGTTAGCTTGTTATATCACTGGTACGCTACTTCCACATAATACACAGCTTCTCAGCACTTCTGTGAATCACTACTGATATCTGCATTGCTTACTGTACGTATTTCCTTGTTACACTTGACAGCAAGTGACTGCTTGTCGTTTTTGCATTTACTTAATTGTAACACATTGCACTTATGTTACCTGGCACTTGCTCACTGAAGCTATTATATCAGTCAGCAGTAGTAAGTGATATCAGTACACCCTCACTCCCCACTGGACCTTGTTTTCAATTATTACGGAATTCACAATAGTATTCTAGCATGTCCAAAGGTCAGTTGTCAATCTCCTCTCCAGTCCAGCTGGTGAGTGTGGTAATCCAGAGGCAATGTTATAACAGCCGCATGTACACAGACAACCCCTCCTCCTAACAACAAATTCAAACACATGTGAGTGATGCAACCATATACCAAACTGGAGGCTAGGCTCTCTCTACTCAATACTGCCATAACCAGTCAGGTGGAGAAGGAAACCACACTCACTACAATTCCAGTCTCACATAGACCTACCACGACAGCAAAACAAACACATAATCACACAAAAACATACTCGGAGGCTCAGAATAAAGATCTGCCTAAGCAGCAGAGACCTCCAAAGCAGACACCCAAGCAACCACTACCACAAAAACAAACACGTGCAACACATATCTCACAAAGCCAATGTGCTGAACACTCACAGCCCTTAACAGTAAACAACACACCTCATACACTTGTAATAGGTGCCTCTATCATCAGGCACACTGACATCACGTTCACCAGGCTTAACGAGGAGAGGGTCACAGTGTGCAGCCTGTCGGGCACTACGACCCGCCACATAACACAAACACTCAAGTAACTCCAAGGCAAGTACAAGTATGACTCACTCATTGTCCATGCTGGTGTGAATGACCTGACACATACCTCCCTGGACTACATGACATGAGACAGAAAGGAGCTCTCTGAGCATGTAGCCCAAGACAGTATGACCCTGACCTTGAGTAGCATCTTACCCTCACCAAGAATGATGCCACAATATCAAGGCAAGATGATCACTTTCAACAATTGACTGAAGTACTGGTGTCATTCACAGGTGAGCCAATGCCTGTCATCTTGGGGTGATATGCTGTACAAGCCACGATGCTTTGCTAGGGACAGCTTGCACCTGTCACCCCTGGGCTTTTGGATTTTGGCAGAGGCTCTTGCTACACCCATAGTGCCTTTATTAGGCAAGGCTCATAAGGCAAACCCACATCCATACGTATCACAAAGGATGAGGAACTAAGAGTAATGCTACTCAACACCAGAAGTCTAGACCTCAAGATACACGCACTCAAAACTCTACTTAGCATTATGGACATCGATATCTGTGCAGTAACAGAAACCTGTTTCAGGTTTCCCAGGAGCACACCAGCACTACCAAGTTATACCTGTTACCATTCTTGTCGGCCCCAACACTTGGACCAAACAACAAAAGGAGGGGAGTATCAATATTCATCGAAGATTCCCACACCTCCACATTGGTGGCAAAGTACCACATAGGTGTTAAGCCATTGAGTACAGAAGACGTAATTGGGGACCTGGGGAACAAACTTGATAGCAATCTGTCATTTGTCAACCACGTGGCCAAAGTGGATTGAAAGACATGTTATATAGCCCAGCTAATCATGAAGGGATTCACATGTACGGCAGGGGAGGTCATTGTGCCTCTTTACTCATCCATCATCAGGCCTATAATTGAGTACAATGCCCCTTTTGGGATGTACCTAACCAGACACCTACAGCAACTGGAAAACCCCAACAGTACCTCATCAAGAGGATCAAAGGGCTCAAACAGATGCCATATGCTGCCCAGTTAAAGAAAATCCAGCTGGACTCAGTGGCATACTGCCTGTTCAGAGGCAATCTGTGCCTGCCATATACAGCCATGTCCAACCCAGAAGTAATGGACATGCTGCACCTCAGGAAATCAAACTCCCATACAGCCACACGCTCAGGAGACCTGAACCTTAGCACTGACATAAATAGGACATGCTGGAGGGACATATTCCTAACCCAGAGGCTCCCTTCACTCTGTAATGAACTCACAGTACAGGTTAGGCAGAGTCCCTCATTGACTCTCTTCCATAGGAATCTGGATGAGTGGATGGAGATCATAGTTGTACCCGGTATCACTTCTATGTCACTGTTAGACAGAGGCACAGTATACTAACCTCGGAAAAGGGCATAGCAGCATAAATTTTAATTGGGTGGCAGAAGACAAACACATTCTACTAGGCTTATCAATGCCCTAGGGCAAATAGCCTAGTATGAACCTATGAACCTATGTGTACTGCTATAGTACTTCTGCCATATGTTGCATGTGTGTGTGTTGTGGGGATGCACAGGTAATGGCCAGATATTTCTGCACAGGCAACACGTCTGAAACACTCTGGGTGTTCATCCCTACATACTGTATGTGTGTTGCCATCCAACCCTGTGATGTGGACACACATTACTCAGCCTGGATATACATATCCCAACAACACCACAAGCACAGTACACTACCTTGCTATGTATGCATGTAATTACACAGTTATTCACTAGTTAGGACTGTGATGCTATCCATGCAGCCCACTGGGCCAGTGGAAGCCACAACACACACTGCTGGCCCCTTTGCAAAAGCTTACCACAGACATCCCACATAGTGCATGTAATGTGCACACACATATCTAACCCAGACCGTATGCACACCACTTATTTATCCTGTCCAGTGGACTACAGATACAGGCACATTGTATAACAATAGCAGGAGGCTACTGCAGCACAGGGCAGATTCACATGAAGGCAAGGCATCTGTGGTCAGCAGTGGTAAGATGCTTCACATTCACCAAATGCACAGATATTGGCAACATTGTTGCAGACAGTTTAGGTGCAGGTATCCCCCATTCTCCTACACAAGTGGAATTAGTTATCACAGATGACTGTAACCTCCCTATCATCTCACATGTCCAGGTGAGGGCCACCCTCAACATTGCAGAACACACAGCATCACTGTTACAAAATGGTATCCCTGGATGTGTGATACGTTCACCCCTAGAGGACATAGCACCACATTACAGACTGATATTAAACCCTGGCCATACTACAGGATATGTACCTGAACAGTGCCATACATACACAGTGGTCCCACACCAATGAGGAGGAACCTCTACTGACCCTGGGAACTACTGCATCATATGCATAACTGGCCTTGTGTTCTAAGCTATGGAAGTTTTAAGTATGGACGACATGTACAGCAATATTACATATGTATATATATCAGGACTATGTACACACAACCTATCTCATGGACATACCTATAGATAGTGAACTATGATACATTTGGAGGTTTCACAGTAAACACAGTATTAACCTGCTACTTTGCATTACCTGTGTTTGTGTCAGCTGTTGCTGTGTCAGTGGTGCTACTTGCTGTTTGCTGCTGCTGCTGCTGGTTTTGTTGCTGGCTGTCTTTATTTCTTTTTTTTCTATCTCTGTCTCTCTCTCTCTTTCTCTGTCGGTTTTGTGCAATGAATGTATTGCATGTGTGGAGTGTGAGTACTGGATGCTTTTGTAGGTATCTGCATAGGTCCATGTGATGGCCTCTGCACCAATTGTAAGGCAGCATTTGCTAATTGCATGCAGCCAGTTCTGTACTGATTGCATGTCTCACTGTGATTTCAGGACAGTGCTATAAAAGGGTATGTGAGATAGGCGTTGCCCTTTCAGATTGTAAGGGCGTGGACCATGCTGGTATGCTGTCGACAGTGTTCTGTGAGTGTGAAGGTTAGTACGTCTCTCATGCTTCATGCTGTGTTGTAAATTCAGGTTGCTGCATTTCTCTCACCTGTTCCCTGTAGTGAGTGTGTATGCATACTGACACCTACAACTATATTTCATATGTATTGGTATATATATATATATATATATATATATATATATATATATATATATATATATATATATATACATACTTTCATATATGTACATTAGCTGACATTATTGGGTACAAGCTAACAATTAGCAGGGCTGTTTCTGTTAACACTAAACTAGTATGGGAATCCAGTAATTGGGACAGTAAAAGTCTGCCTGACATGCTTTGGGTAGTACACATCCTATATTGCCTTTATCTTCATTCCTACTATTACATGTTCTACTTATTTTAGCACTATATTCCTGTATGAGAGTCATGGCTTACTGGTAGGTCATACAGACTAGTGTTACAATGGTCTTGTGGTAGGGCCTACTAGTATGCTTATATTTTGCTTTCAAATTGAGTACAGGGCCTATCAATCAAAGTGCTGGAGGCACCTTTAAGCAGTTAAAGGGGTTAGTAGGTCTCACAGGAGTCAGGCTGTGTTGCAGATTCTGGTTGCTGCATTTATCTTCACTGTTTCCTGTAGTGAGTGTGTATGAATACTGACACCTACCACTATATTTCATATGTATTAATATATATATATATATATATATATATATATATATATATATATATATATATATATATATATGTATGTGTACATATACATACCTTCATATATGTACATTACCTTACATTATTATGTACAAGCTGACAATTAGCAGGGCTGTTTCCGTGAACACTAAACTAGTATGGGAATCCAGTAATTCAGGCATTAAAAATCTACCTGACATGCTTTGGGTAGTACACATCCTATATTGCCTTTATATTGATTCCTACTATTACATGTTATATTTATTTTAGCACTATGTTCTTGTATGAGAGTCATGGCTTAGTGGTAGGTCATACAGACTAGTGTTACCAAGGTCCTGGGTTTGAGACTGACAGTAGGAATTTATTTTTCTTTCAAACTGAGTATAGGACCTGTCAATCAAAGTGCTGAAGGCACCTTTACGCAGTTAAAAGGGTTATTAAGTCTCACAGGAGTCAGGCTGTGTTGTAGATTGTGGTTGCTGCATTTATTTTCACTGTTTCCTGTAGTGAGTGTGTGTGAATACTGACACCTACCACTATATTTCATATGTATTAATATATATATATATATATATATATATATATATATATATATATATATATATATGTGTACATATAATACTTTCATATATGTACATTACCTTACATTATTATGTACAAGCTAACAATTAGCAGGGCTGTTTCCGTGAACACTAAACTAGTATGGGAATCCAGTAATTCAGGCATTAAAATCTACCTGACATGCTTTGGGTAGTACACATCCTATATTGCCTTTATATTGATTCCTACTATTACATGTTATATTTATTTTAGCACTATGTTCTTGTATGAGAGTCATGGCTTAGTGGTAGGTCATACAGACTAGTGTTACCAAGGTCCTGGGTTCGAGACTGACAGTGGGTATTTATTTTTCTTTGAAATGAGTACAGGACCTGTCAATCAAAAGTGCCAAAGGCACTTTTAAGCATTTAAAACCAGGTCTGCTCGTTTGCTGAGCTCACGCATGCGACTGGCGGTGAGCTCCAGACACAAGCGCACACCCGCTATTTTCTTTGAAAGAAAAGAAAAAGGGGTGACAGGAAAGTGGTGAAAAGGGGTCACAAAGAGGGTAAGACAGTAGGGAAACAAGCTTGGAATTTGCAGGAAGGATGTAGGTGAGGCCCATAGCTGCCCATGTCTTTCCCAGCAACAGCTGTGCATTTGTATGCAATTTGGTGTGACATTTGGAACCTTCCACCCCTGAGAGAGGTGTCAGGACAACATTAATACCTGTTGTACAGCCAATTGTAATTAACAGTTTCAATGTCCAGCGGACATGTGTGCAACATGGACAGCTATGTATGGGGCATAATTTTTTGTGGGTACAGAGTGCCCTTTTTTTTTTTATCAGGTGAGAGTGGTATGTCAGGTGAGGTAGTCGGTATAGCTGGGGAGGTAGGTTGGGTAGGTTAACAGACAAGACAGACAAGACGCATACAGGGGCGGTGTATGACACATGTGGGGGGGTTACACAATTGACGGGGATGGAGGTTGGGATATCCAGGGCACATGAGCCCACAGATGGCAACAGTGGAACTGATATCCCCACCCATAGGCAGTTGCCACTGTTCCTTCACAGCCCAGGATGGGGCTGTGCTGGGGGCTGTGCAGGCGGGACAACGGGCATGCCCGTAAGCTGTGCCACCCAGGCCTCAAGCTGGCATAGGGGCCCAAGAACAGAGTCTTGGATCTCCCTTCGCACCACAGACCGGACACCTTGGAGGGTGAGTGGACGAGCTCCTCCGGCCACGCTTGCAGAGGGGGGATGGGCCCCATCCCCTGCAGCGCTTCCACCCAAAGGTGGCACAGGGCCACCGGAGGAGGGTCCAGCCTGGGCACTAGTGCCAGGTGCAGTCGCCAGCTGAGGTGGGAGAGGTGGGTCCGCTGGGACCTGCCTTCCCAAGCATTCTAGGTTTGTGAGTATGTTATGTTAGTTTGGGTTAGTGGCATATTATTCCATTCAAATTAGTTGTAACAGCATGCATTGGTATTCCCATTAAACAAACACCCAGATATTAACACCATTGAACAACGGGCATATCAATATCACATGCATTATTTGAACGGAAATACACAATCAAACAACATGCAGGGTTGATTAATGGCAACAGGCCATCAGGTTTGCAGGTTTGCAGGTATGAACAGGGCACATGCAACAACAGACATGCATATATTTTTGAAACAGGACAAATGTCCATGGTTAATGAAATGTTCACATACCAATATTTAGTGAGTTTTTTAATTTGCAATTATAGGGTGGGGTGGAGAAAGAAAATGATGACACATTCATAAATTATACATTGATATACATTTGTAATAGAAACACAATTAACTTGTGGGTGATAGTTTCCAAATGATTTTTAATTGACTGTCATGCTAGACCTGTTACAGATACATCACTATCCTAGTTATTTTGAATTTGATCAGATACATCATCCTGCTACACTTTGATGACAGGGCAGGGGACAACTATGGATGTTTAGTATGTCAGACAATCATTCATTCTATCTGCAAATTGCTGACTGTGATCACCATATACAGATTTTGGCCTGAACATTCAAGAGTCAGACACACTGAAATCAGTTTGGGATGTTAAGTTTTAATTCCCACATGCATTTAGTTCTGTAGAACCACACTGAAGCTTATATATTCAGGAGTTATTACTACTTTATTCATTGATACATGACCCTTTCTGTCACTCTCACACATCCTGCAATTTCACAGTTCAGGTTGGTACTTCTAGGCTTTGTTCACATATTAGACCTGTGGTGATTCCAACACTTTCCAGCAGCCTCACTTCTGTCATGATTCAGCATTTCAACAGGGGATATATCTCACATGTGATTACCTCAGATTCTGAAGCTGTACTCTTGAGACTACTGCAGGTTATACTACATTTAATTAATGGTGGGACATCTGTATTACAGCACTATTTATTTCTATCACTTATATTTCCAGTTTCACTTGCATACTGATGAACTTGTTGCAGCCATACCTGCAGACTTTCACTTGTTGCTTGCACATTCTATTACTTTTAATCAATACACTGCAGTGTTCTGCTACATGCTACACTATAATATTTATTTACAAGTACTAGGTGGGGTTACTAACCTGCATGGTGGTGCAGCCGCACCAGCCTGCGGTCATGTGCCCGTCGATTCATAGAGCGGACACCTGCAGCTGTAATACAAAACAAGTAATATTGGGATACACATCTCCATGGTATCAGCTAGTTGAATTCCTTACATACATAAGTAAAATGTAACTTACTCAGTAGTGGGGAGTTGGGCATATCCCGGGCCTCCTGGATCCATTGGGTCAACTGGTCTTGCTTACGTCGCTTCAGGTCCGCATGGTGGTGACGGACCTGCTCACCAGTGCGTGGAATCCCAGTAGCACTAGTAAGATCATGAGCCAACTGGTCCCATGCCTCCACCCTGTACGCTCCCCATGAGACCTGGCCCTGCATGA
>NC_056729.1:717794533-717807033 GCF_019279795.1 Protopterus annectens
TGGCCTTTAAAAATTTCCACAGTATTTAAATTAATTTTTTATTGTACCCCTGGAACAAAAATTTTTTTTTCAAATTGGCTATGAACTGTGTCAGCAACTCACACTGTATGACAATAGAGCGCCTCATGATTCCCTGTAATGGGCATGCACTTCAGCTAAATGTGCAGTATATCTGTAGGGCAGACAGACAACACTGCATTGGGACACCATTACCCCACTGTATATATTATCAGGACACCATTGTGTTAAACATGTATGCATGTCATTGCACACGTCAGCAGATCACATCATACTACATGTGATTGTAAAGGTCATATGCCACACATCAGGCAGGTGTACTGTTAACCTGTGCTGGTCTACATGGTGTTACACAGGGATGTATGCTAACTACTACTATGATTGTGTAATTTGCATGCCTTCTGCTATGATACATGCATGCTGTTGTGTGCAACCCAGGGATGTATGATAACTACCACTATTATTGTCTGCTCTGCATGCCATTTGCCGTATCACATGCATATTGCCATGGTATCAGCCAACTGACTGGTGATGCCCCACACAGGCATGTGGCCAGTGCTGCTCGTAGGAGGGCCTCTGGCCAACATGCCCCTGCAAGACAGAGTGCAGCAGCTGGTGTCACCAGACACATGTTTCAGGCTGTAATGGAGGCACAGGCACGTGCTGAATGGCACAACAGAGAAGATCAGAGGCTTCAGAGGGCTGCTGTCCATTCTTTAAACAACAACATCCAGGCAATGGTAAATGTTCAACAGCAGATTTCTGAAGCTTTGGAGAGACGATTGGGTGACATGGTTGGAGTCCTTGACCGTGGCATGACAATCCACGAGCGTGAGCTTTCTGTGTTGGAACATCTGGTAGGGGTGAGGCATCAGGCATGTGGATATAGGCCTGCTACATCACCTGTTTCGGGTCTGCATGAACAAGCTACCTCACATGCCTGCTCCCATAGTGGCGGTAGCAGCAGCAGTGCAGCTGGTGCTGTGCTGTCCACACCATGACACAGCAGGCAACATGCACGTGGCCCTGGATGGTCCCAAAAGGGACACGGTTCCAGTGGACAAGTGTCATCAGACAGTACCCAATCTGCACCTCTGCCTGATAGTGCCCGCGCAACCCCTGGCAGGCACAGGTTACATTGCCATGGCCGGACACTGTGTACTGTAAAACCTGGCCTATACAGTCTGCAGCTGTCAATAATACCTCTGTGTAGGTAAGACCCATGCCAGAACTGTCTGCATACATACACGCACACATCGGAAACATATGTAGGGCACTACAACACACACATGCATAACATCCACACATGCCCAATTAGATCAAAGGCCCTAACCCACACACATGATGTCATCCAATGGTGCAGCCTAGGCCTCTCGCAAACATTATCACCCTGTGCATATGATGATGCCATTGCCGCATCCCTGACATCCACATTATTGGTGCAGGGACATGTTCATATGGTCTGATGCACAGGGAGAACAGACTAGGAAGATAAGTGTAGTTTACAATTGTTGAGTACTGTTGACAGGCAGCAGACATACCATGTACTACAGGTGTACAATGAATTTCATACTATTAACAGTATGTTTCTTGTGTAACAACAGTAACTGTATGTTGGTCATGATGTTCTGCTTTCCTCCTTCAGGTCTAATTGCACATGCCGTTGGAAGTCAGTGTTTGCTGTTATTGTCCCATATGTCAATGTGGACTACTCACAGGTATGTATGAATATACCAGTATGCACCTTGCAGCTGCCACATCACAGTGAGAATGTCCCACGTTCCAAACACGTCTACTGATCCAAGAGCATGATAGCTGTGTATTAAGCTACTGTGGCTACAGACGTGACATCCATACTGGGTGACATCACAGGTGCAGTTACATGGAGTGGTGAGGTAAGAAAGCGGTCTAGCTGATTACAAGAGTAGAGGCCAGTGGGAAGTGTGATGCCTCATGGGGAAGCAGTAATACACGTTCCCATGACAGGATGCCAACACACAACTGCACCCACACACTCAGGTATTGACACACATGTATTCAGTGACACAGTCAAACTCACACACTCACGGATTCACTGACACAGTAACACACACTCACACACAATTGCTACTGTTGAGGTGAGGACCCTTGCCTATGTGCAAAACATCATTACAGTACTGTGCACCTACATGACGCGCCACAGAGAATACACATGTACAGGTAGACAGCATGGCCTAAAATTGGGGACATCAACTTGGATAGTAGATTGCATCGCCTGGATGGGGGGAGGGGTCTTATCAGTTCAGTATGGTAACATACATCCTCACTCCAGGGACCAGACAGCCATACACACACACACACACACACACACACACACACACACACACACACACACACACACACACACACACACACACACACACACACACACACTGTGGCATTCACTATTGAATACACCTATGTCACCCCTGCCTATGTCCTGCTTTCTACATTGCAGTCTGTATAGATGTCTACACTAGTGTACAGGAGAGTGAGCAACAATTGAGATGTATTCCCCACCATACGTGACATATATGGACACACATGCAACCACACATGCCTGTACTGTGAATCAAACACATGCCTAGCTCATGATATGTATGACAGACTTACAGCAGTATTTCACATGTTGCAAAGTGTACTGATGCTTCCTTTGGCAACAGTGCTGATATATGCACACAGGAGGTCTTAACTGTTACAGGTGTCAAGTGATTTACCTTCGGTGTCACCCCGACCACTGTTTATGTTGTGTGTTATGCCCTTCAATTAATGAAACCATTGCTTACCAGTTACACAGGTTATTGTAGGACTGCTTGTGACACACCTGTGAGCTGTCCTCAGCAAACATCCATCTGCAAAGATGCCCCACCACTTAGTTATTTCCACACATCTGTCCATACCTGAGGTACATCTTTCCGTACATTCAGCATATCACCATATACAGTTGGCAATGTAGAGGCTGCATTGCAACTGCATGATGTACTAAGATACACGTCACCTGCATACATCATCAACTGCACACGCATGGTATCTGAATGCACACCACTACATGTACATGTGTGTAGGTCCTACAATCCTGTCATTTGGGCATGTTTGTAGGCATTGCAATTGGTGGACATGTGTAATGACATACATGACACATAGACTGTTGTATGATATAATAGGTGTAATGGGTGACTGATACAGAGGAAATGTTACCTCTGTCAACATTGATATCACACCTTATATACTGTTAGCATTCAGCAGCCATGGACCTACATTCCATGTGCATGTGTGTAATGGCTATAACCACATGTCTGCACAAAGGACAACAACAGCTATGCTATTTACATGTATGTTGTGTGTGTGTGTGTGTGTGTGTGTGTGTGTGTGTGTGTGTGTGTGTGTGTGTGTGTGTGTGTGTGTGTGTGGCATGTACATATCTAGGGCAAGTACATGTATGTCATATCCAAACATGAGGGTGTTTACTGGTGTACAGCAACAGTCATCTGCTAATACTGTAAATAACTGATGGCTCCTGGTATGTGTACAGCTGACCTGGTTACAGACAGTGGTATCATTGCATTGCATAACACATGATGCAACTGTATCAGTACATGGGTACTCTCTACAGTTGGTGTAGAGCTTGGTACAGTCCACTGGTCAAGGGTCACATGGTGGTGTACTCTTATATGTCCTACAACATGTATGGATGTGTGTTGGTGGTCCAAGGGCATGGTGGTGTCTGAGGTTTACATCCTAGAATGCAGCATTTGACACTGTGTCCTGCAACTGACTCATCTGTGAAGCCTTTCGTGGGAATAACAGTCAATACATGTGAGTGGCCTCTATGTATGTGGGGACACCACCACCTGGAGCGGTCCGTACCTGTGTTATGGCCCACATGTTTGGTTCTGAGGTATATGGTGGTAGTGCTATTGTGCACTACAGAGCCTTCAGCCAGGTGTTCTTCACTGCACAGATGTCAGTACTCCCCATTGTTGGATCTACAGTGAGCAGCTGTGATTATGGATGCTATACATCTAGCACTGGTTAGCATAAGCATACAATGCAGTTGTCCTCTAGGTGCCAGGGTGTTACCCTGTGTTTAGGGCATTTGCCTTGGAATGGCACAATATTGTTGAATGCGATTTGGGTATTATCTCCACTCCCTTGAATCACTGATGCATGTGATATGTGTCGAAGGCCTGTCTACTGTCAGACATGTCATCCCAGAATGACTAACACTGGACAACCTCATACTTACAGCAGGACATTGGCTCATTGTGTTGGTCAAGTAGTTGCCACTCCTAGCAAGACATCCCTGTGAGTGGTGGAATAATGCTTGGTATAGGATGGTACATCTAAGGTGATGGACAGCAGCAGATGCTGTGTATAAGACCAGTGTCAGATATATGTAGAGCAGCGTTCCTGCTAACAATGACAACTACTAACACCAGAGTCCATTACAATGTGTTCTTTATGTCTAACTGTAATAGCATGGCCACTGTGGCCTTCCGTGTTTAGAATCAGAGTGCATCCCAGACAGCCCTGTGCTACTAAGTGTATGAGCATGTCCAGTATAACCTTGTGTAGACGGACACATAGTGCATTCCGAACAGCCCTGTGCTACTAAGTGTGTGAGCATGCCCAGTGACGCTTTGTGTCAGTTATGTGCCTCTGTGTATGGGCATGGCCATTGTAACCCTGTATAGTGATATTAGTCATCCATTCCACAGATGGGCATACTCCAGGTCAGGATGGATTCCTACTTTAAACACACAGGTTCACAAGTATGTATATCTTAACTGCCAGCATCCCTGTTGATGTCTGCATTCCTAGAAGGTCATAATGACAGCCTTGAAATGTGTAGTCTGTGTGGCGCAACTCATAACTATGTAGTATTGTAATAGTGCTCTGTAGATAGGCAAGTGTTCCGTTCCCACCACTGTGTGTGTGTGTGTGTGTGTGTGTGTGTGTTTGTCCCCATCTACCTGAGGACTGAATAATGCTTTTAGACTGCTCACTACTCCATACAATTCCTATACCCACCTTTGGCAAGGCTGATAATGTCATCCACCTACAAATACACCTCTGGGAGTACTGTGTCCCAGTAATCTTGGTAGCGCATTCTGTAACTGCATAATGCTGTAGTGTAATAAAGTAGTTAGGTCGGTGTTCTAATCCAAGACTTGCCAAGTGTGTGTGTGTGTGTGTGTGTGTGTGTGTGTGTGTGTGTGTGTGTGTGTGTGTGTGCATGTTTGTCCCAGTCTGCCTGAGGACTGAATAATACTTTTAGACTGCTCACACTCCATACAATTCCTATACCCACCTTTGGCAAGGCTGATGATGTCACCCACATACAAATACACCTCTGGGAATGCTGTGTCCCAGTAATCTCAGTAGCATGTTCTGTAACTGCATAATGCTGTAGTGTAATAAAGTAGTTAAGTCAGTGTTCTAATCCCAGACTTGTCAAGTGTGTGTGTGTCCCCATCTGCCTGATGACTGAATAATGCTTTTAGACTGCTCACACTCCATACAATTCCTATACCCACCTGTGGCAAGGCTGATAATGTCACCCATCTACGAATACACCTCTGGGAGTGCTGTGTCCCAGTAATCTCAGTAGCATGTTCTGTAACTGCGTAATACTGTAGTGTAATAAAGTAGTTAGGTTGGTGTTCTAATCCCAGACTTGCCAAGTGTGTGTGCGTGTGTGTGTGTGTCTGCTTGCGTGAGACAAGTACATTGCTTTATAGAGTATGCACTCTCTGCACAAATCACATGACCAACATTGTCATTCCTGCTGTTGTCACCCACCTAGGTATACACCTGTAGGCATGCTGCAACCCAGTATTTGCCATAGCGTGTGCCCTAAAAGTGTATTGCTGCAGTGTGATACGGTAGGTAGGGGTTCGCATACAGGACATGGCAAGTGTATGTTTTTCTGTCAGAGCTTGTGTAGAGGTGGCTGTGAGTGTCTTCCCATTGGACATGTTGGGAAGTGGATTTTGTAGTTTTCCAAAATGGTGTCCATCTTATAACACATTGGCCACCTCACAAGGAGTACAGCTGTCCGTCAGCCATGGAACTGTGTTGGCAAGCCATACCCCTACATCTGGCAAAAGGCCTGGTGAGCAAAGTATGCAACCCTACTAGTACCCGGTATATGTCCCGCACCCATGTGCCATGCACAAACAAACTTGCCTAGGATATCCCGCTATGTTGCTAGTACCATTCACATTGATGACAGATAGTAGGCATGGTGTGAATGCAGTCACCTGCAGAGGATATGGCACCCTGTACAGTAGTACAATAGGCACATATATGCGGACATTGTGCCTTCACTATCTTCCACACTGGATGCCTGCAACATATGTGGTGCCATCAAATGTGATCCACTGAGGCCATACAATGCTGTACACATGTGCCCTGTATGGACCAATGCCACTGACACCAGGGAATACCTGTATCATACTATCAATGCAGGTGCAGGGTCGACCTGCTCACTATAAGCAGGTTTCACCACACCAGGCCAGTATTGGCATATTGTGGGATAACAGACTGTGTACACAACATGTGCCTGCAAAACCAGATACACCTGTACATGTCACTGTACAGTATTGTGGGACATGCACATCCCAGTCAATGTCCATGTGAAGGATTATCAAACACAGACATGGCATGCATTGCAAAGCTATGGCCATACACATTGGTAACCAGGATGTCAGGGCAGATCATGCAGTGCCCATCTGTGTGGGACACTGCAGACACTACAACCCCTGTGCTGTGCACCATTGTCAGGTGATGCAATGCCAAGGATTACCCATCAAACAGCCTTATACAGCCATCTTGCACAGCCAACCACTACACACCCATGAAGCAATGCATACATGTATGTCAGTGCTGGCACCTTGTGTCTGCATGTGGGTTATGATGCTCCCAACCACAGTCACTCCCAGTATAACCCTCATTGGCATACCAACAGATGTCAAACACTTTCACATGCCCTAGTCCATAGAACCTCCAGATATCCCCTGTGGTGCATGGAGTCCTGTACATTACTGCAGTGTAGCAAACTAAGTAGTTAGGTTGTGTATCTGTGGCCCTGGCAGAGAGTGTCAATGCATGTCCATTAGAGAATGTGGTTGTGGTGACAATAGCATCCATTTATTTATTTTATTTATTTATTTTACATTTGTTAACCGGGCTAGTCCAACTGGATACATGTCCATTTTCAGTGGAGGCCCGAGGAGAAAAGCTCCACTAACTACTACTTAACAAGTTAAAAATATACAAAGTTATACAATAAAAAAACAATATCATAGGTTAATTACAGGCTATCTAAGAATTTGAGTTCAATGTGAGGCAGAGCAGAAATCTAGGTTAAATAAATTGCTAGGTTAAGGTATGTTATTCAAAGACATAAGTATCAAAGTCAAGAAATATGAATAAATAAAGAGGGATAGACATATACATTAATAAGAGGGAAAGTGAAGTAAGCTAGAGAAATGATGAAGATGAGAGATAGGCCAGGTGAGAGTAAAGGAGGGAAGCAAAGTGAGAGAGAAAGGTTACCCAGGGTTATTACACGAACATAGCCAGTGGTTGTTTAGGCAGAGTTTTAGATTGGATTTAAATAGTGGAATAGAAGTCAGTGTTGTGAGGTCTGGTGGGAGTTGATTCCATATTTTACCAATTGAGTTGGAAAATATGGAGTCTCCTGCTACATTGTTTGATTTAGAAGTTTTTATCAGTGTTTTGTTGAAGGAACGGAGATGCCTCATATTGTGATAGGGATTATGAGGGTGGAGAGCATTGGTGTGTTTTCAGGGTGATAAAGGACTTTATGTGCAATAGTGAGTTGATAGTATTGTATGAGGTGGGGTAATTCCAGCCACCCTAGTTTTGAAAGATTCAAACAGTGGTGAGTTCTATATGGAGAGGCGGTGGCAAATCTGGCTATGTTGTTGTATGACATAGCTAGTTTATTGAGGTTGTACTTAGAAAGATTAGTGTATATAGAAGAAGCATATAATAGGGTAGAGATTAAGTGGGTTCTAGCTATTATAGTTCTAGCTTCAGGTGTTAAGAAAGATTTGATTCTATAGAGATCCAAGTTTCCTGTTAGTTGTTTTTATAGTGGAGTTGATATGAAAGTCAAATTTTAGTTGGTTGTCGATAGTAATACCCAATAGTTTAGTTGTTTGGTCTGGAGCAATAAGTGTGCCATTGTTAGATGTAAGTGTGAAGTCAATAGAGGGAGATAGGTGAGTGGGTGGAAAGATCAGAAGTTTGGTTTCCTTGGGGTTCAGGAGGAGACAGTGGTTGGAGAACCATTGCTCAATGGTGGTGAAGGTGTTTTGTGTTAGCGAGTGAAGTTCAGTCTGGGTTGTGGCGGAGCAAATGATGGTTGTGTCATCAGCATATTGAATACAAGTAGATAGAGGAGTGGCTAGATGCAGATCATTTATAAAAATGGAAAACAGAAGAGGACCTAGGATGGACCCTTGAGGGACTCCTATGGAGGTGGGGAGAAGATCAGAGATGGTTATCCCAGAGAACTGCCTGTTTGCGATTTTTCAAGATAGGATGAGAACCAGCAAGGCTTGGTTGTCAAGAGAGAGGACTTTAAGCGGTGTAGGAGAAGTTGATGATTAACCATATCAAAGGCTTTTGACAGGTCTACAAAGAATGCAGAGGAAGGAGTGTTCTTGTTGCGATTTATGTTGATAGAGCTGATGAAGGATAGTAGGGCGGTGGTTGTACTATGGAATGGGCGAAACCCATGTTGGCAGCTAGCTAGGAGATTGTTGCATAACAGGTGATTAAGTAACTGTTTGTGTATACATTTCTCCATTATTTTTGCAAGAGGAGATAGTAACACTATAGGGCGGAAGTTAGAATACTCCAAAGAGTCACCTCCTTTGAAGAGAGGGATAATGTGTGAGATTTTCCAGACTGAAGGGATAGTGTATTCTTTTATAGTCCTATTAATTAATAGAGAGATGGGGTAGGCTATTGCTTTATTGATTCATGTGGACAGCCATGTCTGCCACACCTAATGTATGTCTACTATATCTCTGTTGCAGATGTCACTCACCTACACACATATATGTTCTTACAGCACAGCAACATGTCGCCTTTGTGGCACATGTAGTAATGTCATGTACATGTAATAGTAATGAGCAGTCAGTCAGGGGTTTGACCCCTGTACTGTTAGGCGTGTGGCAGATGATGCTTAGGGTTAAGTCTCCAAGCCCTTCCCTGGTATACTTTGCCTGTCCCACCCACACACTCTCTGGTGGATGTGAAGGAGTACACCTGCTCAGCAGCAGCATGTGTATTGTAAGTGATGGACATGGTCGGGTGATGGCCTCTGCACCTATTGCAGTCCTCCTCTAGCTGATTGCATGTGGAACAGCTGTGATGGTGTTCCCATAGCCATCTGCATGATAAACACAGTACACTATCTAGGGAAAACATGTTGGTATTTGGCCATGACAGTCGCTGTGAGTGGCACCTGGATGTGGTATTCTAACACAGCATCACAGATGATATCTGGATGTACCTCAAACATTATACACAGTGGGAAATAGCCTAAATACAGGAGGGTGATGTGCCACACATGACTACAACATGTAAGTGTAGCTATGCTGCATTGAGACTACTGCCTGTTTAACATGTGTGTGGTAATGGCTATTCTGCATGTTTTAATACAGACATGACAGTACTCTGTCCGTGAGGGACCCCCATCTGTAGGGCCATCTGTGAATTGGTCAGTGTGTGCAACCATTTGTTTCCTGTGTTACACACTGAACACACATCTGTGCACAGCAGAAGCATAGTGTAAGGATTGCAGACAGTATATGATGATAGGGATGTGTTACTGCCATTGCATCCCTGACTGGACATGTGTCACATGAAACAGTGGTATGAGAGACACTGTCTGGGGTTCCCAGTGACAAGCCAATAATGGGTAACTGTTCATAGCTGCGGTCATATGTCTACTACACATTGTACAGATGGCATGCAGTATATATGCATGTGTTGTGCTCCCTCTGCAAATGTATATCATCTGTTGTGTTGGGTAGATGGTGATATCTATGCATACTGTTGTAGGTAATACAGTATGCTGGTGCCTATCACTAAGCCATATGTGGGTTTAAACTGCAACACCATAGGCTGAATGGGTTGGGAGGTCCCGGCAGAACCTCCTGTCCCACTTCAGCTGACCATGGCACCAGGTACTGGCACATCTGGGGCCCAGCCTTGGACATCAGCTTCTGTTGGCTGTGCACCACCTTCTGGTGGTACCACCACTGAGGATGGAGCATGTCCCCCCTGGGAGCAGGACTAGACAGGTACATGTCTGCTGTCGTGTAGTCCCAGACGTGTTGTGTTGGGGGCTCACTAAAGGGTTCCAAAGCCAGATACACAAGCTCAAGGGTGGAGTAACATTTACAGGGTGATGCTGCCCCTCCTGGATAGCCCCCAGCACTGCCTCCTTTGCAGCTGTTTAGGTGCAGTGGCGGCTGCCCATGTCTTGGGGACCTCCATCCCACTGTTCCCATGGCCTTGTGAATGCCGAACACCCATCCCTGTCTGGGGTGTATCCCCCCACATGTGTCATATACCAACCCTGTATGCTGTCATGTCTGTGATCCTACCCTACCTATCCTCCACGGCCATACCTACACTCCTTCCCCTACATCCGACCCTCACCTATGGAAACATAAGGCCAATCGGCTCCTAGGACAACATCTGCCCTATACATAGCTGTCTATTTCACAAACGTGCCCACTAGACACATGTAACCCTTGTAATATGCATCACAACATACTCCTGTTATCCTCACCCCTGTCCCTCAGGCACATGATCTTGGTATGCACATCACTCATAAATGATCCAGGTACACGTGATGAGGATGACCCCATTGTACACACAACACTACCGGTCCCTCTATGGTTACCCCATTTACCGTTATCATGATGATGATGTTGCACACAGCACCTTGCAAGAGTACTGTTTGCACATAATGATTGAACATGTACTGTTGTGTTAATGTACATTACATGCACAGAGTGATGTATATGGCCAATGTGCAACTATTTGCATGTATGACTGACACATGTCTGTCTGAGGGAGTCTTGAGATCACATAGAACAACACCACTACATAATACAGGCATCGCTGGTGTTTCGCGTTTCATTGGTTTGTAATGATTTGTTGCCACATGGTATGTTCCTGATATATTTCTCTCTCTATGATATATATATATATATATATATATATATATATATATATATATATATATATATATATATATGTACCTATATGCTGGGCATAAACACTCACATATACATCTACATGATGGGATACATTCCTATACTGTTGAATGACTGCGCTGTATGATATGTTTGTGGTACTGCCCGTTGTCTGTATATCTGCCATGGCGTACTGGTAATTCATATTAGCTGTGTGTGCAGGGTCCTGGTTCTGGGCCTTGCAGAGGACGTATATTTGGTTGCAGGGCAGAACAAAGCCATTGGATATGGAGGGAGTAAGGCACATTAAAGCAGTTGGGAGCGGGTGTGCTTGGGTTTGCATGGTGTTAAGCACTGCTGACCGCTGGTTACAGCTTCTTACACTCGGTTAGCCTCTACATTGCTTTACCAGTGCAATACTCGCATACTGGTAGCCAAACAGGCTTACACCCACTCGCTCCCGCACTTGCAAATGCACCAACATTGGTGCTTGCATCTGACACTCACACCCCTGGGTGGGAACGAGGACCACAATATTACCTTGTGATGCCTATTACATCGGACTACATGACTACAGTATTGGGAATGGCTGCCCATTAGGCGATGGCATGGTATTCGACTGTACGGAATCGGCGGCATGTCCAGTGAATTAATCATATTTGTGTGTTCCTCATACAATCTGCTCCCATCTGGCTGATACATGGGAACAGAGACTCTTCAATACAGACAAGTAATTGGGTTTGGGAGACACATCTGTCGGCCGAGTCATGCTACTGCATACCTATTATAGGTTTGCCACCTTTTGAATTTGCCAAGGTGGGACTTTAGGGTTAACACCTGTCCCACTTTGCGAGGGACAATCCCTCTTTAGGCAGTTGTGTCCTGTGAAAATAATCAAGACATAGCAAATGTCCTGATTACAGGACAATATTATATCCTAAGTTTCTTCAATAGTTGCATAAAACAGTTATTTTATATATGACACTTCTATATGTTATGTGAAGTAGCATAAACAATTCAAATGTTACTAGAATAAGCTTTTATTTGTGCAAATAAGTAAAATTCTGTACTATGCATGGCTGTAGGTATGTTTTGTCCTGGAAAATCTGACATTTCTAAAGAACATGTCCCACTCTGGGCATTTGAAAAGGTGGCAACCCTATAGGACCTTTATGTAGAGGCGTCAGATTTCGCAGGACAAAACATACCAACAGC